>NC_137024.1:33133824-33336324 GCF_032717465.1 Coenobita brevimanus
GTTGTGGACAGCATTAGAACAAGCGTGATTAAATCAAGCTTTTTATCTTGCATCAGTCAAAGGATATGAGAAAGGAATGTATGCTTCCATGACCGAGAGAATAACCTATGATATGAGCAAGGCACACTCAGATGGCTCCCGGCCATGGAAGCAATAAACATTCCAGAGAAAATCACAGATGTCCTGTCTGAAAGCCTCCCAATCAGCGGCTCCAAAGTGCCACAACCGACGTTTCTTTGGAGGGTCCACAAGCCGTACTGGAGTGATAGGACAGGTTAATATGATATGGTTGTGATCAGAGGAGCCCAATGGAGAGAACAGATTAACAGCATAAGCATAAGGATTAGTTGTAAGGAAGAGGTCAAGTATGTTGGAACTCTCTCCAAGGCGGTCAGAGATACGAGTAGGGTGCTGTACAAGTTGTTGTAGGGCATTAAGGATAGAAAAGATGTACACCTGTTCGCCAGGTGGATCAGTAAAAGGAGAGGAGAGTCAAAGGTGGTGGAGAATGCTGAAATCTCCTAGAATAGAGTAAATTTATAGGGCATATATCATGATTGCTTAGGCTTCTGCAACTTGAGCAAACGGTCCCAATACACATCAAAAGCACATGAGCAAGAACCTTACCCTGCACATCGAGCACTTAATACATGGTAGTTTCTGTAGTCAAACTGGTTTCCTTTCCCCTTCCAAACTGGGATGACCAAACCCCTCGTCCTGTCAGAGGAAATTATATCAGTCCGCTCAGTGGCTTCCATTGTCCCCGGATCATGGTTCTGCCCTCTGCTGTGACCAGTTCCACAAGGATGCCACAAACACCAGCAGTCCAACCACTTATCAATCTAGTCACTGCCTTCCGGACTTCGTCTGCAGGAGGGACAACGCTGTCAATCCCGTAGCAGTTATATGGAAAGGGTTAATACTCTTGCATCATCCCCACGTGGATAAAGTGTGTGATGTTTATGTAACACTTATAACGGTGTCTGGGACTGTCTTGTTCCTTCTCTGGATTAATATGCTTCTATCATCTCTGGGGTGGTAAAGTGTTGTGTGTGTGTGTGTGTGTGTGTGTGTGTGTGTGTGTGTGTGTGTGTGTGTGTGTGTGTGTGTGTGTGTGTGTGTGTGTGTGTGTGTATTCTAAGTATTATTCCTGTCATGGTTCTGTGTTCCTCTTTCACTCGTCTTAAGCTAAGTTCATATTCACGATTTTCATAAGCGATTGCGTTATGCTTGGAAACAGGTAAAAATCGCAAGGATTCCTGACAGTTCGCAGAGTTTTGACAATCTGACGTCACACGTTACGATTGCACTGCGCTTACACTACGCTAATACGCGACTGGGAAACGCTTTTACTATGCTTACGTGCTGCTCGCGAGGTGATTGAGCTGGAATTGCGCCGCTAAAGCGCGATAATGCATTTTGCGTCACAATCGAATTGTGCTCGTTGTACGCTCTGCACGATAATACCCCGCTCACAGTATAAGCCCACTACGACTGATGGAGATTTTAGGTGCTGGAGGTATAAATATGAGGCAGGTCCCTCCACTTCTCATCAGTATATCTTTGGCTCTTGGACAGTGAAGATTTCACTATGGGACTCATGGAAAATAGAGAGCTATTGAAAAAGTCTTGCCACCATAGAAATGGATCTGGCTTTGATGACATTAGTGATGAAAGTTGAAGAAGAGAAAAAAAAAAAAAGAACAGCAGAAAAATGAGACTGCAAAGAAGACGGGTGTGGACCAGGCCCTGGCCTCTAAGATGACCACTCTACGGCCAGTACGAGAAGTCAATGGCAGAATTAAGTGCAGATCACAGTGGATTCCAGAATTTTCTTAGAGCGGAAACTGAAATGTATCAAGAGTTGCTTGCTAGAATGAGAGTTAGGACTGATAAGACAGACACTTTCTGGAGGCCAGCCACGGAATCTGGATTGAAATTGGCCGTCACTCTGAGGTACCTAGCAACTGGAAACAGCTATAAGTCACTACAATATGGATTAAGGGTGGCTTATAACACCAGCTCTATTCTCGTGCCTGAAGTCTGTGAGGCTACCACAGAAAAATATGCAGAGGAACTGATGTCATGTCCTACAACTCTTGAGGAGTGGAAGGCAGTGGCTGAAGGCTTTCAAAACAGATGGAACTTTTCTTACTGTGTTGAAGCCATTGATGGAAAGTCCATTGCTATCAAATGTCCTAAAAGTGCTGGCTCTAAGTTTTACAGCTACAAGGGGTTCCATTCCATTGTACTGATTCGGGGCGCTCAGGCGTTCCCGCTAGTTGCCGATAATAGTCGAATGCACTATGCTCTCACTATGCATGCGTTACGCTCTACCCGCTTTCATTAGGCTCACACAATGCTCCCACTATGCTCGATGCCGTGGATTTGAAATCGGAATACTGTCCTGGAGACTGAACACGGTGAAATAATTTTTGGCCTTCCCAATTCGCCGTGCTCGCTTAAGACTGCGGTAGGCTTGCCGGCGAAATTAGCATATTGCATTATGACCCTTGTATGTTTTTAGGCGATAACCCCAGAAAGCACTCTCGTACAAAAATCTTGCCTAAAATCCTGATAGTGTGAACTGGGCCTTTTTTTTTTTTTTTTTTTTTTTTTTTTTTTTTAAATCATGAACTGGGAAGTGTGTATGATCTATATACCTACATAACACTCTTGCGGTTTCCGTGTTCATCTGTCCCTCCCTCTCACTGATCCCTCTTCCATTGTAACTGGGACCACAGAGAATGTGTTGTGTATATGTCGTCCACTGTATGTAACACTCGTCTGCCTTAATTAACAGTCCTCTTTTATCCCTGGCACGGCAAAGTGTGTGTGATCCGCGTAACACTTACCATGGCTTCGGTGTTCCTGCCTCTCTCCCTCTGTTCATTAATATTCTTCCATTATTCCCACCCTTCCTTTGTTCTCTCCTTCATTCTCAGATTAACGCCATCAAGGAATAAATGTGTGTGTGTGTGTGTGTGTGTGTGTGTGTGTGTGTGTGTGCGAGAGAGAGAGAGAAACGTCAACGTTCAAACTACCACCAGTGTTTACTGCAAATAAGACCTCCCTCTCTCTCTCTCTCTGTCTCTCTCTCCCTCTCTCTGTCTCTCTCTCTCTCTCTCTCTCTCTCTCTCTCTCTCTCAGATGGATATGAGAAACAAGAAGACATACAAATGAACACAATGACGGAATTAATGAGACACTTAAAAATCTTTAATTTTCAAACTTGGTCAAATTGTTCTCCTAATGACTGGCAATGAATAGATCAGCAGAGACACACAGGACAAGGTGTACACTCAGACAACGTTCATACCAGACAACTCAGATCACCACCAAAATTTAAATAAATTTTTCGATATAGGCCTATCTTGCTGACACAAATAAAACGCAGTACTGAACCGAGACTCGAACTCAATTCTTCCCTGGCCCAAGACCCAAATATCGAAGGATTCTACTGAAATCCATCGACATCTTTTTGCGATATCTTGTGGACAAACAACCACAGAAACAAGCAAACAGGGGTGAATACATAACCTTCTCGAACTTCGTTCGCAGAAGTAATTTATATATACTGCGAGCGCGCACACACACACACACACACAGTACTTTCAATTTTAATGTCTGCTTATTTGTAGCCTGAGTGTCCTGACATGAAACAATAAACAAACAGGGTAGGGAGACACACAAATAGATCTTTTCACTTCAGTATATGCACTTACTTCTCTAACATCGTATTCCCTTACTGGATAAAGCTGATGCACCTTTAATTACAGAGACAGGCTACTTATTTCTCTCACAGATGTTCTATGCAACAGCTGATACAGATAATAAAAACAAAACAGAACGACAGTTAGACAGGTATAGGAGAGACAAACAGATTAAATAGGAAAAAAATACTTATTTCCAACCTGACTCAATATATATATATAAAATGCTTGACAGACTGACAGTTAGAAATATAGGGCAATCAGACAGACAGATAAATATACACGTACAAACAGACAAAACGGCAGATACATGAATACAGACAGACAGACAAATGCTAACAGACATACGGGTATACCGAGTCCCATTAATTCACTTCACTGTAATTCCCCTCTAAGTAACTTTTTGTCGTAAAGAAATCCCAATAATGTGTTAAATTAGTTATTTCGCTGAGAGAGAGAGAGAGAGAGAGAGAGAGAGAGAGAGAAGACGTGTCGCCGCTCAGTGAGGCCAATATTTACAGCAAATATGACCACACACACACACACACACACACACACACACACACAGTTTTATTACCCTCACATCTGTATTACTTTCACCTATCTACCATACCAGTCTACCTAGCTATCTACCTATCTATCTGTCTATCAACCAGTCTGTTTAACAACCGACCTATGCTAGTTTATCGACCAATTAATCTACCAACCTACCTGTCCCGCTACCAACATCTATCTATCTATCTACCTATATTATACACCTATCTTTCACCTGTCAACCTCTCCTACCCACCTACGACTATCTCTCCATTAATCCACCTATCAATCTACTAAACAATCAACCTGCCTCACCATCTGTCTATCTATTTGTTTCTCTATGCCTTCACGTGTCTACCTACTATCTATATCTATCTATCTATCTAGTGCCTATCTACTCCACCCTCGTGCTATCCCAGGCCGCCTCCCTCACACACCACAACAAAGCACTTTTAAAATCCGAATCTTTTTGTTTCATCTTCTTTCACGGCCCTCGTGGATTGCAAAAGGGGATTAGGGTGAAGAGGGGGAGGGAGATTGGGGAGGGAGGGAGATTGGGGAGGGAGGGAGATTGGCGAGGGAGATGAGGAAGAGAGATTGGGGAGGGAGGGAGATTGAGGAGGGAGATGAGGGAGGGAGATTGGGGAGGAAGATGAGGAAGAGAGATTGGGTAGGGAGATTGGGTAGGGAGAGGTAAAAGAGAAGAGGGCAGATACTGTATTGTACGAGGGTTGGGGAAGAGGAACAAAGGTATGGAGGAGGAAAGAGAAGAGGGGGAGAGAGAGGAGGAAGAAAAAGGAGGGAGAGGAGGAAAAAAGGAGGGAGAGGAGGAAAAAAGGAGGGAGAGGAGGAAATGAGGAGGGAGAGGAGGAAATGAGGAGGGAGAGGAGGAAATGATTAGGAAAGAGGAGTATGGGAGGGGAGAGATGAGGAGAGGAAGAGGAAATCGGATGACGAGGAAATCGGATTGTTGCAGCGACGAATGAAATAAAAAGTGAATAGGAGAGACGGAAAAGAAGACGAGGGGGAAGAAGAGGAACAATGGAAGAAGTGGGAGGGAAGGAGGGAGAGAAGTGAGGAGGAAATGGGGTAAGGATGAAGAGAAGGAAAAAGGGATATGGAGACAGGAGGGAGAGAAGATACGGAGGGAGAGAGTAGTAGAGAAGAGAAGGGGGAGGACAAAGTGAGGAGGAAAAGAGGCAGGGTAAAGAGAGAGACGAAGGTAGGAGTGGCAGAAAAATGAAGTGAAAGCAAAGGCAATAGGCGAAAAGATGGAAAGGGGAAAGTAGAGTGAGAGAGATGCCTGAGAAATAGAGGAGAGCGAGGGGAATGGACTCGAAGGAAAAGGTGGCGAGGGAAGGAGGGAAAGAGAATGAAAGAGGGGGGAAGGTAAAGTGAGAGGGAGAGAGAGAGAGAGTGGGGGATGGAGAGGGGGGGGGAAGAGGAGAGGGAAAGGGTGAAGGGGGAAAGAGGGAGCGAGATGAAAGGATAATGAAGGTATACAGAGGCAAGGTGAAGGCAGAATGAAGAGATGCAGACCGAGAACGAGGAGGTTTTTAAAGAGACTGCACTGTATGAAAAGAGACGCTGCTGCAAAAGTGAGGAGGCAGCGAGCGAGATGACGGCGTCAAGTGTCTGTACAGGATACAATAACGGGAATTGAGGACAGGGAGTCTGTGAACGCTACAAAAAAGTTTACAGGGTGTATGAGAGAATTTGGAGGCAGAATGACAGGAGACAGAGAAAGGTTTGAAGGATTAAGTGCAAAGATAGAATGAGCTACCTTTACAATGGCACAATATTAAACACACACACACACACACACACTTTCATTAGGGGGATAGTACCAAATAAACTCATTAGACTTCGTGAAGGTTTCCTGCTGATTAAAGAAACACAGCAAACGAGAACAAGTTGTAATCTGGAGGTGCAATTAAACAGAGTGGCGGCGGCGGTGCTGGTGGTGGTGATGAGATTATTTCAAACTAAGGAAACACAGTCAAAGTTTTACCTGGACTGCTGCATACCTTCGGTGATGTGACTTTTCCCTTACGTATGCAAAAAGTTTTATAAAGATACTTCATTTCCGTAGAGCGTTTTTAAGGGCAAATAACCGCTCCGACATTTCATTCTGACGAACACTACACGTTTTCATATCTTTTAAGAAAGAAGCCCGCCTGACAAAATTGTTAGCTCATACACAAAACATCACTCTGACTCTGACAACACTCGTCCTGCCACACCAAGAATCTAGTATTGTAGTTTATTGTGGTTATTAAATGGTTGGTGTGCTGTGTGTCCTCATCTTCCGCCTGCTAGAGACTGTGGTGGAAGTGGGGCTTATGACATGCTTGTGTGGTGTGTGGCGGGCAGTGTGGTGGTTATGGTAGTGTGAGTAGGTCTGTGTGGCGGGCAGTGTGGTGGTTATGGTAGTGTGGGTAGGTCTGTGTGGTGTGTGGCGGACGATGCGGTGGTGGTGTGGGTGTGGTGTGGGTGTGGGCACTGCGAGGCTAGCAACTGTAACAACTCCACTCACAGTCGCTACGGTGTCAACTTCACGCTGGGCACAAATCCACTGTACTTATCTGGGTAATGTTGGGCAGTACTTAGGGAACACAAATATATAAACGGTGTGTGTGTTGGGGGGGGGGGTTCCGTGTGCCTGGCCAATGTACGTGGGTCCTTAACACACAGCTTTTCCCGACTCAGTCTTGCAAACGGCGGTATTTCCTTTTCATGTACACAACTCTTGCTATAAACTAGACACGTCATTATCTGAAGCCCACATCCAAATTAATTCTTTTTCCTTCCCACCCTCCCTTCCTTCCTACCACCTCATCTCTCTCTCTCTCTCTCTCTCTCTCTCTCTCTCTCTCTCTCTCACACACACACACACACACACACACGCACGCGCGCGCGCTAAGGGGGGGGCAAATAACTTATTCCTGAGAGAGAGAGAGAGAGAGACAGAGAGACAGAGAAACAGAGACAGAGAGAGAGTCTGAAGACTTTGTTTGTCCTGACCACAGTACAGGTCGGTGATTGGTTCATTAATGGAACACGGCACGACGGTACGGTGTGGTTGTGGTAGATGGTGGTGGTTGTGGTAGATGGTGATGGTTGTGGTAGATGGTGGTGGTTGTGGCAGATGGTGGTGGTTGTGGCAGATGGTGGTGGTTGTGGCAGATGGTGGTGGTTGTGGCAGATGGTGGTGGTTGTGGTAGATGGTGGTGGTTGTGGTAGATGGTGGTGGTTGTGGTAGATGGTGGTGGTTGTGGTAGATGGTGGTGGTTGTGGTAGATGGCGGTGGTTGTGGTAGATGGCGGTGGTTGTGGTAGATGGCGGTGGTTGTGGTAGATGGCGGTGGTTGTGGTAGATGGTGGTAGTTGTGGTAGATGGCGGTGGTTGTGGTTGACGGTGGAGGTTGTGGTAGATGGCGGTGGTTGTGGTAGATGGCGGTGGTTGTGGTAGATGGCGGCAGTTGTGGTAGATGGTGGTAGTTGTGGTGGATGGTGGTAGCTGTGGTGGATGGTGGTAGTTGTGGTAGAAGCTAGCAACTGTGGTAGATGGTGGTAGCTGTAGTAGATGGTGGTAGCTGTGGTAGATGGTGGTGACTGTAGTAGATGGTGGTGACTGTGGTAAATGGTGGTAGCTGTGGTAGATGGCGGTACTTGTGGTAGATGATGGTAGTTGTGGTAGAAGCTGGTAGCTGTGGTAGATGGTGGTAGCTGTGGTAGATGGTGGTAGATGTGGTAGCTGTGGTAGATGGTGGTAGCTGTGGTAGATGGTGGTAGCTGTGGTTAGTTGGTGGTAGCTGTGGTTAGAGGGTAGTAGCTGTGGTTAGATGGTGGTAGCTGTGGTAGATGGTGGTAGCTGTGGTAGATGGTGGTAGCTGTGGTAGATGGTAGTAGCTGTGGTTAGATGGTAGTAGCTGTGGTTAGATGGTAGTAGCTGTGGTTAGATGGTAGTAGCTGTGGTTAGATGGTGGTAGCTATGGTAGATGGTAGTAGCTGTGGTTAGATGGTAGAAGCTGTGGTAGATGGTGGTAGCTGTGGTAGATGGTAGTAGCTGTGGTAGATGGTAGTAGCTGTGGTAGATGGTGGTAGCTGTGGTAGATGGTGGTAGCTGTGGTAGATGGTGGTAGCTGTGGTTAGATGGTGGTAGCTGTGGTAAATGGTGGTAGCTGTGGTTAGATGGTGGTAGCTGTGGTTAGATGGTGGTAGCTGTGGTTAGATGGTGGTGACTGTGGTAGATGGTGGTGACTGTGGTAGATGGTGGTAGCTGTGGTAGAAGCTGGTAGCTGTGGTAGATGGCGGTAGCTGTGGTAGATGGCTGTAGTTGTGGTAGAAGCTGGTAGCTGTGGTAGAAGCTGGTAGCTGTGGCAGATGGCGGTAGCTGTGGTAGATGGCGGTAGCTGTGGTAAGTGATGATAGTTGTGGTAGCTGTGGTAGATGGTGGTAGCTGTGGTAGATGGTGGTAGCTGTGGTAGATGGTGGTAACTGTGGTAGATGGTGGTAGCTGTGGTTAGATTGTGGTAGCTGTGGTTAGATGGTGGTAGCTGTGGTTAGATGGTGGTAGCTGTGGTTAGATGGTGGTAGCTGTGGTAGATGGTGGTAGCTGTGGTAGATGGTGGTAACTGTGGTAGATGATGATAGCTGTGGTAGCTGTGGTAGATGGTGGTAGCTGTGGTAGATGGTGGTAGCTGTGGTAGATGGTGGTAGCTGTGGTTAGATGGTGGTAGCTGTGGTTAGATGGTGGTAGCTGTGGTAGATGGTGGTAGCTGTAGTTAGATGGTGGTAGCTGTGGTAGATGGTGTAGTTGTGGTAGATGGTGTAGCTGTGGTAGATGGTGTAGCTGTGGTAGATGGTGTAGCTGTGGTAGATGGTGGTAACTGTGATAGATGATGATGGCTGTGGTAGCTGTGGTTAGATGGTGGTAGCTGTGGTAGATGGTGGTAGCTGTGGTAGATGGTGGTAACTGTGATAGATGATGATGGCTGTGGTAGCTGTGGTTAGATTGTGGTAGCTGTGGTTAGATGGTGGTAGCTGTGGTAGATGGTGTAGCTGTGGTAGATGGTGCAGTTGTGGTTAGATGGTGTAGCTGTGGGGGTAGATGGTGTAGCTGTGAGGGTAGATGGTGGTAGATGTGAGGGTAGATGGTGGTAGATGTGGGGGTAGATGGTGGTAGATGTGGGGGTAGATGGTGTAGCTGTGGGGGTAGATGGTGCAGCTGTGGGGGTAGATGGTGTAGATGTGGGGGTAGATGGTGTAGCTGTGGGGGTAGATGGTGTAGCTGTGGTAGATGGTGGTAGCTGTGGTAGATGGTGGTAGCTGTGGTTGATGGTGTAGCTGTGGTTGATGGTGTAGCTGTGGTAGATAGTGGTAGCTGTAGTAGAAGGTTGCAGCTGTAGTAAATGGTGGTAGTTGTGGTAACTGGTGGTAGCAGCAGTGGTATCACAGTATGTGGTAGTGTTGGCAGATGGTAGTCGTTGCTGTTACCTCCATCAACGAAGTTCAAGGAGGTAATGTATTCACCCATGTCTGTCTGTCTGTCTGACTGTATATCTCAAAAACTTGTCATCGGATATCAATGACAGCAGGTGGATGTGGGGGCACGGGGTCAAAGAAGAACTGGTAAGATTTTGAGGTGGATCCGGATCCGGATGCAGGAATTAAAATTAAAAATTTCACCGGCATCGGCGGCGGTATGCGCTCTCTGAGATTCTGTACCAGCGCAGACATGTCACGAGGCAACTGAATGACTACGGGAGCGTAAAAACATTCGTCAGGGAGGAAAGCGGAATTACAACAGTAAATACTGAATCTTTCTGACGATGGCGGCGGTATGCGCTCTGGCTGTTTTCACGTTGTTGTTGGTGTCGTTACTCTACCCCGGCCTGTGTGGCTGGGCAGACTCATCGATCACAGGCAGGCAGCTGCCTTCCCAGGGCAGACTCTTCCTTGACATAGTCAGAACGGGGCTCTTCCACTTCGCGGCGGTAATTATAGTAGTGGTGGTAGCTGTGGTAGACGGAAGCAGCTGTGGCAGATGGTGGCTGTTGTAGGTGATGGTGGTAGTTATGGTGTATGCTGGTAATGGTGGGGTGATACTGGCAGCTGTTGTAGTTGTGGGGGATGATGGCAGTCCTCAGTAGACGGTGGTAGATGTGGATAGATGTGGTGGCTGTGGTAGTTATGAAAGATAATGATTATTGTGGCAGATGGTTATAGTTGTGGTTGATGGTGGGTAGTTGTGGTGGATGAGGGTAGTTGTGGTAGATGGTGGTGGTTGTGGCGGATGGTGGTAGTTGATGGTAGTTGTGAAAAATGCTGGTAGTTGAGGTAATGGTATATGTGGTAATAATGGTTATTAAAGAAAAGTGACTGTGCGGGTCCAGTGGTGCTTCATAGAGAGAGAGAGAGAGAGAGAGAGAGAGAGAGAGAGAGAGAGAGAGTGCAGTTAATAAAAGGATGATGAAAATTGTCTGGATAAAATACGAGTATATCGCGTTACAACATATGATCTCGCTCTCTCTCTCTCTCTCTCTCTTTATGGCTCAAACTATTAACGAAATCACTCTCTTTAATGTTATGAACTCTTTCTCCTAAAGTACAGTAATCAATCTCTCTCTAATGCACTCACCTCTATATGCACATTCTCTCCCTCTCTCTCTCTCTCTCTCTCTCTCTCTCTCTCTCTCTCTCTCTCTCGCGTTAACCCTTTCACTACGATAGAGTTAATTTATTCCTACAGCCGCCACAGCACTCTATTCAACTTACGGCCAACCTCAAGCAGCACTGATGTTAAAGAAGGTTAAATTTAACCCTCCAGTTCATAAGTCCCTCCCAAGTTGAAGGAAATCGTTTGGCAAGAACGAGGAAAGAAGTTGTCTGGGGTAAAGGTGTTGATCTGCTCACTTCAATCCCTCTTTTTATATGGAGTCAAGATTTCCTTAAGTTGGAAAAAAAATCGTCTAAATGGGGGATTTATGACTTTACCAGTAACTCTCGAGCTAATATTTAAGCCTGAGTCAATATTACCCCTCTCTAATCTGACTTCGATAACCCAGTCTTGAAAACTTTGAAATCGGTCTTAGCTAGTTTGGACAATCTGGCATTTAGTGTGTCTGGCTCAAGGTGAGGAGAAATAAAGGTAAGCAAAAGATAAACATTTACCTATACTAATTATACATACAACAACACATGCCATTTTAAAAGGCTATTTCAAACCAACATGAACAAGCCAAAACCGAAACAACCTTGTGAGCAACGTGACGGCGGCCTCATCCTTAAATAAACTCGAGATGTCACTATTGTCGCAAATCACCTTCCCACTTCCTCTTCAACGAAATTCGACTATTATAAATATGTGAACAAGTGACACTAAAGGGAGATACTCAGAAATATTACTAATAATATCATTAAGCAGATAAAGTTTTTTTTCAAGACAACATGAAAAATCTCAATAACGGATGAAAAAAATTTGAGTTCGATATAAGTTGAGATATGGTTATCTTCTGTCTTCGTGTCAAGTAAAAATCATTATTTTTTCTTAAACATCCACAATAAATATATACTACTAAAGAACTAGCAATCGAAAACTTGTCACCTATATGACGTCATATGACCCAATTTCAAACACCATGACGCCTTGGCCACGAGCTACGGTACACTAACACTGCTGCAACGCTGTACACAATATTGTCTCACCGGACAGCCCTGTGTCACTTTCCACTTATATGCCTCAAGATACTGTATAGCTACATAGACCAAAAAGAAAAAAAAATCGTGACGTAATAGCTTTTATGTTTCGTTGCCAGACACTTCTTCTTTAACAACTTTGGCATACCAATGTAATGTTTTTAATTAATACTGAACTGCTTCGTGTCAGCACATGATAGTGATGTACAACTGCTGCTGAACTAAGAATTCTATGCACCAATTCATCTCGGCGATTTACCCTTAAGGAAACACTAAAATATAAATGTAACGTTACGGTGTCAACGCAATCCAAAAAATAAACTGTAAAATATGATAAGTGAAGAAAAACGTTAAAAAAGTCAAAATAGAATCGGTGACGTCAATGTGTCAAGACTTATTTTTAAATTTATCACAGCCTCCAACTTCTTGCTTCCCTTCCCACTACCACCGTCACTACCACCGTTGCTCCATCCACCACCACAACCACACACAGCCATCAACATCACCACAAAAACCTCGACCACTCTTACAACTCCAGCACCACAACTACCAGCACATACTATCATAACTACAACCCCAGCACCACAACTACCATTACCATATACATCACCTCAATTACCAGCGCCATCGCAACTACGACCACCATCTCTACTACCACAGCCACCACATCACCACCACCAGAACCTTTACAATTAACCACTGCTACCACTACCACCTCAACTGCCATTACCGCAGCCATTCCTACCATCACCACCACAACTACCACACGCCTACCAGCATCATTACAACCGCCACAGTTACCACAACCATCATTATCACTAACACCACAACCATGACTACTGCAACTACTAATTCGAACAAAACCACCACCATTACTAACACCACAACCATCATCACCACAACCATCACCACCGCAACCACTACTACCACCAGCATTACCATCACATCTACCACACTTACCAGCATCGTCACAACTACCAATACCAACTCAAAACCACACCTACCTACCTATCTACGTACATACCAACATCGCCACCGCAACCACCACCACAACCACCAGAAACACTAAACCACCAGCACAACCATTACCACCAGAAACAGTACCACCAACAGCATTACTACCACCACCACCACCGCCACTACCAACATCATCACCGCCACCATCACAACAACAACCACAACCATCACAACAACTACTATCACCACCACCACAACCACCACACACAACCATCAGCGCCACTAATCAAAGGGCAGATTACCAGGCGACCTGATTCAAGCATATAAACCAGTAAGAGGCCCTGGCAATATGATGGTCTATAAGATCTTTACATTACACCGGTCGCTGTACACCTGAGGCAGTGGCGACAAAAAATTATAGGAAATCGTTTCCATTAAAAAAAAAGCACAGCACTTTTTCTTGTGCAGTGCTGTCAACACATGGAGCACATTACACTGCCTAGTTGTGTGGTGGACTGCAGTACGGTCATTTAAAACCACCTGGATAAGTTTCTGGCTTCTTAATCCCAGTTAAATGCCTTCACGGCCGACTAATATAAAAACGCATTACGGTTGACTAATATACAGATTTCACAAACTGATTTCCCTCTCTTTCAGGCCATACAGAGTGCGGCAGCTGTGCAAAACCGTTACCACTATTACTTTTCCCTTGCAGATAAGTTAGTGAAGATTTTTTTTTTTTATCTTTCCTATAAATATTCATGACTGTTTTTCTATGCTGCCTGGTAACGTGACTCACTTTTTCATGTCGGTTTCCGTTGGATTGTTTGGTATCGATATTTTCACCTCCTTGCATCAGGTATCAGACACACTCCTTTCTAACAAACAGCCTCGAAAAGCCCATTAGGTCTGTTGCTGTTTGACTTCTTTTGTACTCCTTTATACCACAAGCACCACCTCCACCACAAGCACCACCACACCACCACCACCACAAACCTTTAAGAATACCCCACGAAACTACGTCAATGACTCCTGGGTTTCCATGCATTGTTCTCTTCGTTACCGGATCTCTCTCTCTCTCTCTCTCTCTCTCAACTAGCGTCAGTTAGCAAGAAATTCAGGTATAATAATTTACCACTATTGCAAATCATCATCATCATCACTCCTCCGCATCTCGCCAGACTCATACGGGGTGGGTTGTCCAGAATACGACTGGCTGGCGGGACACGAATCAAAGGAAAACACAGCCTAACGTACTCCATCCCCTCATACACCACCCTGGGAAACAAAAGATCAAAAGCCACACACGTCCTGGGAAACAAAGCCTCACATATACCATACCATTCTAAAAAAAAAAAAAAAAAAAATGTATGGGGGGGGGGAGGCTTACTAATCACACATATATATCCTACGAAAAAAATATTCGCAAATCGCACACCATCCTAGAAATCAAAGACTTTCAAGGCTACACCACACCCTCGGACAGAGAAGCTTATGTCACAAACCATCCTAGGAAACAAAAGCCTACCAGGATCACACACCATCCTGGGGAACAAGGAGAGTCACCACACATAAAAAGAGGTCCATTAGTCGTACACGGTCCTGGGAAACAAAGGATCAAAACCCCAGCCACATCACACCCTTTATTTTTCCAGGACAGCACAAAACCTTAAAAACATCAAGACTAAACATCTACACTTGTGAAGGACTTAATTTTACCCCCACTGCACTGGATTATGTAACGAAGCAATTAGGGCCTCGCATAACATCCACTGCATGACAAAGGACTGAGAAGATTAATAATGATGTGGATGCAAGGGAAAACGGCAGCTATAGAAAACGAGGGACAATAAGTTTAAAACAATAATAATGTTTTAATTCACGAAAGTGTTTCATGAAATATTTGCGAGTTCGAAAAGGGATAACGTGGTAACTGTGTAACACTTTCGTCGTCTCCTCATCTTCTTCCCTTCCTCCCATATATATTTAATCTTTCTCTCTCCCTCTCTCTTTCTCTCTCCTTTCAGTTAATCATTCAATGATCGGACCCTTTGTGCCATACATCTCATATCACTCGCACTCCTAAGAGAGAGAGAGAGAGAGAGAGAGAGAGAGTAGGAAGGGATGGAAATCGGAAATCCATAATGAAAATCGGAGGTAGTGACAAAGTAGCAATACGTATATGTCTTCCATTATATCAATATTGGCACAGGTGAGGCCAACAATCTTTGTACCTAATGAGATGCTGATAAAATGCCTCTAAATATACAACAGCACATGGGTTCCAATCTCTCTTCATTATTGTGAGGAAGCAGACGTGAATGACATAATTTGATACACAGTCTTGGGGCGAATGTACAGTACACTAGGTATTACCCTAATCCAGTGCTATTCAACTGGGGACTCGCAGGCCAAATCCAGCTCTTGGGTCGTTTTTCATTGGCCGTTTGGCAGACTCGGAAGAATGCAAATAAACAAACATAAAACTGAAAATTTTGCATTTTCCTTTTTATTTATGTGCTTAGCGGAAAATGTTAGAGCGAATTCCAAATGAATTTATCGTTTCGTCCTATGTATAAGTGTTTAGATGGGAAAAAAAATTGAGCTGCAATAAGTGTATGGCCCTTCAAAAAATCTGAGATTCATAATCCGGCCCTACTCCCAAAGTACGGTACTTGAATAGCCCTGCCCTAGTAAGTTCCTGATAATTAGCAATTGTCAGATGGGTTCAGTACACCATAAGTCAAATCGTAACGAAGTCTGGCTATCACTATATAACAATCATATGGGCTGGATCCTCTCTTTACTAGTACTGTAAATTATATATCCATCGCCCAGTGCTTATATCCAACAACATCCACGGTGGCCACGAAAAAAATAAATAAATAAATAAAAAGAGCTTCTTCCAACCAACACCTTCCACTGAGGAGTACTTGTGTGTGACTGAAAGAACTGTACACCTATCGGCCGGCTTGCACACGCCTGACACAGACACGTGGCTTTACTACACACACTGAAGCCGTGTTTTGCAAGTGCACAAGGACAGCTAATCCGTAGAGCTGAGAGACACTACGTTCAGTCACTGAGAACTGACCCGTTCCCCCTACAGCTACATGCACGAGGATAGTTATGGAAGGGCTATGATGTGTAAGGTGAGAAGTACGTGCAGATATGTATGCTGCTGGAGTGGCTATGTTTGAGTGTAAATAATGTGGTGGCCTGGATAGGGTACAATCATAACCTACCAGCGAACCCATATAAATGTCAGCTTCCAGATGGGAATAATATCGAGGTGATTCGTTAACACACACATTTCTTTTGCACCTAGTCACAGAAGACTCCAACTGCTCACACAAAGGATTATGGTATATATGCTATAGTCTATTCACCAGCAATGTGCAAGAACAGATCAAAGACAGAATATAAATATCGGTATGGTTAATTCACAACCATCATAAGGATAATATATATTCAATAGCTAGCAATGGACAAAAAGTAGTAAACTAAGTTAACAGACCCTACAAACTAAATGATGCCTTTAAACAGGCCAAAGGACACCTTGGATTGCAGCACCCACACAAAACATACTCATCACTCCAACACATCCTAAAAATGATCCTTTGTCTTCGAACACAAACCTAGGACACACCGCAGGCACATCCAAGACGCACCCCAGACACACAATCAGTAACCCCTACACCTCAGCACACCGACGGGATAAGACTGGACTCCAGTGAGTGCGGTGAAAATTAATGGAAGTAAAAGTATGCCGCTCACACAATTCTACTGCAGCAACTTGTCACACGTCATCCTTCAAAAAGGTCCAGCAACCCACTGAGTGACTGACACAGTTAGTGACATACAGGCAACCCACTGAGTGACTGACACAGTTAGTGACATACAGGCAACCCACTGAGTGACTGACACAGTTAGTGACATACAGGATTTTGCCGCCCCAGTGGGCGCGGCAGAAATATTTAAAAATTCCACATTCCCATGAGACAGCAGTATGATCACACAGCTGCAGTTCAACATTCATCGCAAAAATACGATAAACACCAGGATTCATGTGGCCTCATTTCACTTCTACCCTCCTAAACCAAAGGAACAACTGTACCATGAGTGATGTGAATTTGTGAACAAATAAAGGAGAAGCACCAAAGTAATTACGGTAATGTTTGAAAAAAAAAAAAAAAAAACCTGAGCCAATACAGTATGGCCTCGACCACAGCGTGTAGACCATAAACACAAACTAGTCCGAGCGTGGCCAGTGGTTACATTGATCACGAAAGAGCGGTTTTGTTTAGCTGGCCGCCCTTTATGTAGCGTAACAATTAAAACGGGTAATGACCTAATACTGTATTTCCCCCGGAGTTAAGATAATCTGGAGTTCCAGAGCATACGCTATTACGAGGTTTGTGGTGAGAGTGGTGAGTGGTGAGGGTGGAGTGAAAGGTGAGGGTGCAAAAGTGGTGTGGGTGGTGTGAGTGGTGAGGGTGTTGTGAGTGGTATGGGTGTCGTGAGTGGTGTGAGTGATGAGGGTGATGTGAGTGGTGTGGGTGGTGTTAGTGGTGTGAGTGGTGTGGGTGGTGAGTGGTGTGGGTGGTGAGTGATGAGGGGGGTGTGAGTGGTGTGGGTGGTGTGAGTGGAGTGCGTGGTGTGAGTGGTGAGTGGTGCGGGTGATGTGAGTGGTGTGGGTGGTGTGGGTGGTGTAAGTGGTGAAGGTGGTGTGAGTGGTGAGGGTGGCGTGAGTGGTGTGGGTGATGAGTGGTGTTGGTGTGAGTGGTAAGGGTGATGTGAGTGGTGAGGATGGTGAGTGGTGAGGGTGGTGTGAGTGGTGAGGGTGGTGTGAGTGGTGAGGGTGGTGTGAGTGATGAGGGTGGTGTGAGTGATGAGGGTGGTGTGAGTGATGAGGGTGCAGTGAGTGGTGAGGATGGTGTGAGTGGTGAGGATGGTGTGAGTGGTGAGGATGGTGTGAGTGGTGAGGATGGTGTGTGTGGTGAGGATTGCTTGAGTGGTGAAGGTGATGTGAGTGGCGAGGATGGTGTGAGTGGTGAGGATGGTATGAGTGGTGAGGATGGTGGGAGTGGTGCGGGTGACGTGAGTGGTGTGGGTGGCGTGAGTGGTGAGGATGGTGTGAGTGGTGAGGATGGTGTGAGTGGTGAGGATGGTGTGAGTGATAAGGATGGTGTGAGTGATGAGGATGGTGTGAGTGGTGAGGGTGCAGTGAGTGGTGTAGGTGGCGTGAGTGGTCCGAGTGGTGAAAGTGGTGTGACTGGTGAGGGTGGTGTGAGTAGTGTGTGTGGTGAGGGTGCAGTGAGTGGTGAGGGTGTGAGTGGTGAAAGTGGTGTGAGTGGTGAGTGGTGTGAGTGGTGAGGGTGCAGTGAGTGGTGTGGGTGGTGTGAGTGGTGTGAATGATGAGGGTGCAGTGAGTGGTGAGGGTGGCGTGAGTGGTGAGGGTGGCGTGAGTGGTGAGGGTGCAGAGTGGTGTGGGTGGTGTGAGTGGTGAGGGTGCAGTGAGTGGTGTGGGTGGTGTGAGTGGTGAGGGTGCAGAGTTGTGTGGGTGGTGTGGGTTGTGTGAATGGTGAGTGTGCAATGAGTGGTGTGGGTGGTGTGAGTGGTGTGGGTGGTGAGGGTGGTGTGAGTGGTGAGGGTAGTGTGAGTGGTGAAGGTGGTGTGAGTGGTGAAGGTGGTGTGAGTGGTGAGGGTGGTGTGAGTGGTGAGGGTGGTGTGAGTGGTGTAGGTGGTGAGTGGTGGTGGTGAGTGGTGTATGGTGAAGGTGGTGTGAGTGGTGAGGGTGGTGTGAGTGGTGAGGGTGGTGTGAGTGGTGAGGGTGGTGTAAATGGTGTGAGTGGTGAGTGGTGAGGGTGGTGTGAGTGGTGTGGGTGGTGAGTGGTGTGGGTGGTGTAAGTGGTGTGGGTGGCGTGAGTGGTGAGGGTGGCGTGAGTGGTGAAGGTGGTGTGAGTGGTAAGGGTGCAGTGAATGGTGAGGGTGGTGTGAGTGGTGAAGATGGTGTGAGTGGTGTGAGTGGTGAGGGTAGCGTGAGAGGTGAGGGTGGTGTGAGTGGTGAGGGTGTTGTGAGTGCTGAGGTTGGTGTGAGTGGTGAGGGAGCAGTGAGTAGTGTGGGTGGGGTGAGTGGTATGAGTGGTGAGGGTGGTGAGTGGTGAGGGTGGTGAGTGGTATGAGTGGTGAGGGTGGTGAGTGGTGAGGGTGGTGAGTGGTGTGGGTGATGTGGGTGGTGTGAGTGGTGTGGGTGATGTGAGTGGTGTGAGTGGTGAGGGTGGTGTGAGTGATGAAGGTGGTGAGTGGTGTGTGGTGAGGGTAGTGTGAGTGGTGAAAGTTGTGTGGGTGGTGAAGGTGGTGTGAGTGGTGAGGGTGGTGTAAATGGTGTGGGTGGTGTGAGTGGTGAGGGTGGTGTGAGTGGTGAGGGTGGTGTGAGTGGTGAGGGTGGTGTGAGTGGTGAGGGTGGTGTGAGTGGTGAGGGTGGTGTGAGTGGTGAGGGTGGTGTGAGTGGTGAGCGTGGTGTGAGTGGTGAGGGTGATGTGAGTTGTGAGGGTGGTGTGAGTGGTGACAGTGTGAGTGGTGAGGGTGGTGTGAGTGGTGAGTGGTGTGAGTGGTGAGGGTGGTGTGAGTGGTTAAGGTGGTGTGAGTGGTGTGGGTGGTGTGAGTGGTGAGGGTGGTGTGAGTGGTGAGGGTGGTGTGAGTGGTGGTGGTGTGAGTGGTGAGGGTGGTGTCAGTGATAGTGGTGTGAGTAGTGTGAGTGGTGAGGGTGCAGTGAGTGGTGAGAGTGGTGTGGTGTGAGTGGTGTGGGTGGTGAGGGTGCAGTGAGTGGTGAGGGCGGCGTGAGTGGTGAGGATGGCGTGAGTGGTGAGGGTGGCGTGAGTGGTGAGGGTGGCGTGAGTGGTGAGGATGGCGTGAGTGGTGAGGGTGGCGTGAGTGGTGAGGGTGGCGTGAGTGGTGAGGGTGGCGTGAGTGGTGAGGTTGTTGTGAGTGGTGAGGGTTGTGTGAGTGGTGAGGGTTGTGTGAGTGGTGAGTTGTGAGGGTGCAGTGAGTTGTGAGGGTGCAGTGAGTGGTGTGGGTGGTGTGTGGTGAGTGGTGTGGGTGGTGTGGGTGGTGTGAGTGGTGTGGGTTGTGTGAGTGGTGTGGGTGGTGTGAGTGGTGTGGGTGGTGTGAGTGGTGTGGGTGGTGTGAGTGGTGTGGGTGCAGTGAGTGGTGTGGGTGCAGTGAGTGGTGTGGGTGCAGTGAGTGGTGTGGGTGCAGTGAGTGGTGTGGGTGCAGTGAGTGGTGTGGGTGCAGTGAGGGTGGTGTGAGTGGTGAGAGTGGTGAGGGTGGTGTGAGTGGTGAGGGTGGTGTGAGTGGTGAGGGTGGTGTGAGTGGTGAGGGTGGTGTGAATGGTGAGGGTGGTGTGAATGGTGAGGGTGGTGTGAATGGTGAGGGTGGTGTGAGTGGTGAGGGTGGTGTGAGTGGTGAGGGTGGTGTGAGTGGTGAGAGTGGTGTGAGTGGTGAGGGTGGTGTGAATGTGAAGGTGGTGTGAGTGGTGAGGGTGGTGTGAGTGGTGTGAATGGTGTGGGTGGTGTAAGTGGTGTGGGTGGTGTAAGTGGTGTGGGTGGTGTGAGTGGTGAGGGTGGTGTGAATGGTGACGGTGGTGAGTGGTGATGATGTGAGTGGTGAGGGTGGTATGAGTGGTGAGGGTGGTATGAGTGGTGAGGGTGGTGTGAGTGGTGGGGGTGGTGTGAGTGGTGAGGGTGGTGTGAGTGGTGAGGGTGGTGTGAGTGGTGAGGGTGGTGTGAGTGGTGAGGGTGGTGTGAGTGGTGAGGGTGGTGTGAGTGGTGTGAGTTGTGACGGTGGTGTGAGTGGTGTGAGTTGTGACGGTGGTGAAGGTGTGAGTGGTGTAAGTAATGAGGGTGCTGTGTGTAGTAATGAAGGTGAGTGATGAGGGTGGTGTGGGTGGTGTGAGTGGTGAGGGTGTGTGTGATGAGGGTGTGTGTGATGAGGGTGTGTGTGATGAGGGTAGTGCGACAGGTGAGGGTGGTGTGAGTGGTGAGGGTGGCGTGAGTGGTGAGGGTGGCGTGAGTGGTGAGGGTGCAGAGTGGTGTGGGTGGTGTGAGTGGTGAGGGTGCAGTGAGTGGTGTGGGTGGTGTGAGTGGTGTGGGTGGTGTGAGTGGTGAGGGTGCAGAGTTGTGTGGGTGGTGTGGGTTGTGTGAATGGTGAGTGTGCAATGAGTGGTGTGAGTGGTGTGGGTGGTGAGGGTGGTGAGGGTAGTGTGAGAAGTGAAGGTGGTGTGAGTGGTGAAGGTGGTGTGAGTGGTGAGGGTGGTATGAATGGTGAGGGTGGTGTGAGTGGTGAAGGTGGTGAGTGGTGAAGGTGGAGCGGTGTGTGGTGAAGGTGGTGTGAGTGGTGAGGGTGGTGTGAGTGGTGAGGGTGGTATGAGTGGTGAGGGTGGTGTGAGTGGTGAGGGTGGTGAGTGGTGTGGGTGGTGTGAGTGGTGAGGGTGGTGTGAGTGGTGAGGGTGGTGTGAGTGGTGAGGGTGGTGTGAGTGGTGAGGGTGGTGTGAGTGGTGAGGGTGGTGTGAGTTGTGACGGTGGTGTGAGTGGTGTGAGTTGTGACGGTGGTGAAGGTGTGAGTGGTGTAAGTAATGAGGGTGCTGTGTGTAGTAATGAAGGTGAGTGATGAGGGTGGTGTGGGTGGTGTGAGTGGTGAGGGTGTGTGTGATGAGGGTAGTGTGACAGGTGAGGGTGGTGTGAGTGGTGCAAGAAATGAGAGTGCTGTGTGTAGTAATGGAGATGACTGATGAAGGTTGTGTGAGCAGGGAGGTGGGTGGAGGGGTGAGGTTGGTGAGTGGTGAAGGAGTGTGGTGATAATGGAGTATTGTAGGCTACTCACAGTTACTCACTATCACATCCTCCTAATTAACCTTTACACTAATTACATTATCCCCCACACGCTGGCCTCATCCCTACCGCGGCCACATGACACAGGCTTTCCCTAACGTGTGCCACACGTGCAGCCCCACCACCTTTTTTAATTCTTACTGTAACCACACGGGTATAAGCAGGTTAGGACTCTAGTGGCGTAGTAATAACAGGACTCATGAAGATGACACTTATTGATAAAGCCCCTCTACAGGTGAATGAAACCATCCTTATAATACTACGAGTACTATATATGAAAGACGTCATCGGAGTAAAAGGGACAAACTAGCCCGTGATCATAAACATCCCTCCATGGCACTGTTAACCTCTTCTGTACAAGAAACCTCATTTCTATATTTTATTTACTATCTTCACACGAATATATATATATATATATATATATATATATATATATATATATATATATATATATATATATATATATCCATCATCTACAACATATATATATATATATATATATATATATATATATATATATATATATATATATATATATCCATCATCTAATCTTACGTTGCCCCACGAGAAGAGTAGGAGCCCGGGGCTATGAAAGTTGGTCCTGGCATTTAAGATGAGAGTGACCAGCCTCACTCATCCCTGAGTGGCATTACGTGAGCAATAAACCCCAACCACCCCTTGGATATAAACCTTCACCGGCTCAATCTGATTGGAGCACATTTATTACCCAGTAAACCACCAGGAGCCAAAATTTGGTTATATGGTTACCACCCAGCGTAGTAAATGGTTTCCTGGTGTACAGGAAACCATTTGGCTTGTCACTCAGTGTAGAGTCACCCACAGGCAGAAGGAAGAGGAAAGAATGAAGGAATGAAAGACACAAGAGGGAGTGTAAAGTCACCTGTAGGCAGAAGAAAGAGGAAAGAATGAAGGAAATAAAGACAGAAGAGCGGTATCATCATCAGCCGTTTGAGTGTCCACTGCAGGACCGGCCTATGCCGATCAAAGAGGGGACGATACAACCTATGTATCTCTACCAAGTGTCTTAGGCTGTCTGGTAGAGATTGTATATAGGGTGAGAATTGCTTGTAGGTGTGATTGTAGTGTTGGAGTGGCTTTGGATGTGTGTGTAGTCTGTGAACTAAGTGTAAACGGACCGTGCAACCCGACTGGGTGCAAGCATACTCTATAGAATGCGACACTGGTTCAACCACAGCACCCGTTATGTCTGCCAAAGCAGTACGTGGCCTGAAGAACGCTCCTAAAGTTTATTACCTTGGCGAGGCACGAACCCTGGTTCACCCATGTACGAAAAAGAACACTTTCCCACTGTACCAGAGTGGCTCCATCTATCTATCTATCTATCTATTATCTATCTATCCATCTATATATTATCTATCTATCTATATTATCTATCTATCATCTATTATCTATTTATCTATAAAATATCTCTCTCTCTTTTTTATATATATATATATATATATATATATATATATATATATATATATATTAATATATATATATATATATATATATATATATATATATATATATATATATATATATATATATATATCTATGTCTATATATATATATATATGTATATATATATATATATATATATATATATATATATATATATATATATATATATATATATATATATATATATATTTCCAACATGCGCGCTGCCTAAGCTTAATAATACGTCCAAGGGCAGCAAGAAAGTGTATACAAAGGCGTCATCTAACTGAGGCACTTAACTCCGTCACAATATTAACTCCTTCACAATGCAACACGTCTCCTTCAGACTACATAAATTTGTATGAATGCCTGTTTGGCACTGTTTCTCACAACACTATAGCAAACATCAGTAACAACTGAGTTTACCGCCACACCTACCACCATCACTAAAACCAACCACCAGAACCTACCACAATCCCCACCAACACCACTACCACCACAACTACCACGACAAACAACACCAAACCATCACAATTACCAATACCACCACCGAGACAACAAGCCACAATCTACCACTAACACCATCAGTAATGCCATCAGCTAGACAACCAACAAACAACCTACCACAACCACCACCGGCATCATAACAACAACTACCACCACAACCACCACACACCAGCCCATTACCAGTACAACTGCCAATGTGACAAATACCATTAATAACACAGCAACAACCATAACCACAAAATCAGTCACTAACGACACCACCACCACAACAAACCACTACAGCTACCATTACCACAATCTACATCACCACGAGCCTCAAACTGCCTACCGTACCCAGCCACCATAACTAGCCTATCACCATTATAACTACCAGTACCACTGCAACCACCACAACTACCATCACTACCGCCAAAATCCCTATCACAACTACCACCATCACCATAACTGTTCTCTCATCACTACAGCAACCAGTGCCATTATCACCACAGCCACAAGTATACTCTTTTTACTCTAACTTGGCCAAAATTTACCATAGATCCATACTGATGACTGAGTTGTAGCAAGAGATAACTACTACGGTATGATACTAGTCATCAAGAAGTGCTGTGGAATGAATGTAGAGGTACAATGTTGTCTTAGTCTGCCCATGAGCTACGTGAAATGAGCTGCAAAAGGACAATATTCTGGGCCAGGTGAAGATATAATTACTACAGTCCATTATACCAGCACCACCACCACCACAGCGAGAATACAACCGCTTGAAGCCAAGCAGTTTATGAAGGTCTGCATCTCTCCACTGCTGAAAAAAAGGCTCATCACTACACACACCTGCACGGTTTATTAAAGGTAACTAGCCGACTTACAATACAACTGTACGAATACTCTAATATTGATTATTATGCTCCCCCCTCCTATCTCTCTCTCTCTCTCTCTCTCCGTGGGCCACAGTCATGGGGTTTAGTGTGATGGGTGACAATGACCTCGTACAAGAGTTTTTCTTAACGCAACATGTGAGGGAAACCACCAGAAAAAGAGGACTTGATGTACCTTCAGTGCTACATCTAATATTTACTAGGCAAGAAAATGATATTGACTGTTTAATATATCACCCTCCACTCGGCAAAAGCGATCATGCAGTACTAAATTATAACTTCAGGATAGCATATGACATAGTAAACAGCAATGACAGTTACAAAAAGAGCCTAAACTATAAAAAGGGAAATTGTCAAGACCTAATGAAGTATTTCTTAGAAGATGATTGGGAAAATGAGCTTAGAGGACAAGATTTAAATGCTGTATATAAAAAATTTTGTGAATTTTATGAAATAGGAGTCCAGAAGTACATCCCACAGCACAAAGAAACAGATAAGAAAATACAGAAATGGTTCAATACAGAATATAAAAAATCAAAAGAAAGAAGAGATTTGTTGTGGAATAGATACAGAAGACACAATAGTGAAAGGGCGTATAATAATTACAAACAGGCAAGAAATGACTCTACAAGAATAAGGAGGGAAGCCCAAAAACAGTTTGAGGAGGATATAATAAATAAAAGTAGTGATCAACCAAAGCTGTTTTACATCTACATCAGAAGCAAAACCAAAGTAAAAGATATAATACAATCCATTACGGACGAGGGAATCACTTATACACAAGAGAAAGATATTTGCGAAGCACTAAAAAAGAATTTCCAATTAGTTTTTACAGAAGAAAAAAATTTTGAGAGGGACTATGTGGAACACGCATGTCCACACATACTACCAGATATACAAATAGCAGAAAAAGTAATACAGGAGGAGTTAAGTACATTAGACAGAGGAAAAGCAAGTGGTCCTGATGAAATTTCATTTTGGGTATTACGAGAATGTGCAAAGGAGTTAAGTAAACCACTATTTTTAATTTTCAAGAAATCCTTGAGTCAAGGTAAACTACCTGATATTTGGAAAAAAGCAAATATTGTCCCCTTATTCAAGAAAGGAAATAGACAAAATCCACTCAACTACCGACCAGTATCACTGACCAGTGTTGTAAGCAAGGTATTAGAAAAACGTATCAGAAAAGCTTCGGTAAATCACCTAGAAGAACACAGTATGATAACAGAAAGACAGTTTGGTTTCAGAAAAGGAAAATCATGTGTTACTAATCTGTTGAGCTACTATGACAGAGTAACAAACACAATACAGGAAAGGGAAGGATGGGTGGACAGTATCTATTTAGATTTCAAGAAAGCTTTTGACACAGTACCACACCAAAGACTTTTATGGAAACTGTACCATCAAGGAGGAATTCGAGGCAAACTGTTTCGTTGGATGCAAGACTTTCTCATAAAAAGAGAAATGAGGACAGTACTAAGAGGAAACTACTCATCACGGAAAGAAGTGACTAGTGGAGTACCACAGGGTTCAGTGCTGGCACCAATCATGTTTTTAGTGTATATAAATTATATAAACAGTAACACTGGAAATGAGAGCTATCTGAATATGTTTGCAGATGACGCAAAAATACAAAGGAGAAATACTAACACAGACTCTTCTAAAGAGCTACAAGAAGAATTAAATAAACTTCATGAATGGAGTAGTACATGGCAAATGGAATTCAATGTGGACAAGTGTAATGTGATCAAGTTTGGTAATAGTGGAAAAAGACCTGATTGGGATTATAAGTTAGGAAATAAAACCCTATACACATCAGAAAGAAAGACCTAGGTGTGATTATCAATAACAGACTATCTCCGGCTGACCACATCAGCGAGAAGGTACGGTACGGAACATGTATACACTGCTTGCAAATATGAGAATAGCATTCACATACATAAATGAAGACATGCTAAGAAGGATAATAACATCATTCATTAGACCAACCCTGGAATATGCATCAGTAGTCTGGAGTCCTCATCTCAAAAAGCATATAGACAAGATTAATTAAGTTCAAAGGGCCGCTACAAGATGGATACCAAGCTTAAGGGACCTAAGCTACGAAGAAAGACTAAATAAACTGAATCTACCAACACTAGAAGAGAGAAGGAAAAGAGGTGACATGATAATGCTATACAAGTGCATATCAGGAAAGGAGAAAATAGACATAAATGATTACTTAATATATGGAGAAGCATCAGCAAGAGGACACTGCAAAAAACTGCATAAGAAGAGAGGTGATAGAGACGTAAGGAAATTCAGTTTCCCAAACAGAGCAATTGATCAATGGAATGCACTACCGAATGAAATAGTGTGTGCCAAAACAATTCACAAATTTAAGGATATGTACGATAAATATGGTTTAAGACACGGGACAGTACGAGCTTGACTCATTCCTGTAAAGATACAATTAGGTAAGAACAATTAGGTAAGAACACACACACACACACACACACACACACAGTATGAAGGCTGAGTGTATACGTGAGAAGATGGATACACACATAGGATTGGAGGGGCGGGGATGGCAAGGGAAAGGAAGGAGAGGTAAGGGAGGGGAAAGGGAAGAGATGGAATGAGAATGGAAGGGAAGGAAAGAGAAGGGAATGAGAAGGGATAGGAAGGGAGACGAGGAGAGGCAAGGAGAATGGAGAGGAGAGGAATGGAAAGGAGAGGAATGGAGAGGAGAGGAGACGAGAGGAATGGAGTGGTGAGGAGAGGAGTGGAGACGAGTGGTGAGGAGAGGAGTGGAGACGAGTGGTGTGGATAGGAGTGGAGTGGTGTGGATAGGAGTGGAGTGGTGTGGATAGGAGTGGAGTGGTGTGGATAGGAGTGGAGTGGTGTGGAGACGAGTGGAGTTGAGTGGAGTGGTGTGGAGACGAGTGGAGTTTAGTGGAATGGTGTGGAGTGGTGTGGAGTGGAGTGGAGTGGTGAGAAGTGGAGTGGAGTGGAATGGTGTGGAGTGGAGTGGAGTGGTGTCGAGTGGAGTGGTGTGGAGAGGTGTATAGTGGTGTGGAGTGGAGTGGAGGGGTGTGGAGTGGAGTGGAGTGGAGCGGTGTGGAGTGGAGTGGTGTGGAGTGGTGTGGAGTAGTGTGGAATGATGCTGAGTGGTGTAGAGTAGTGTGGAGTAGTGTGGAGTGGCGTGGAGTGGTGTGGAGCGGAGTGGTGTGGAATGAAGTGGAGTGGCGTGGAGTGGAATTGAGTGGCGTGGCGTGGAGTGGCGTGGCGTGGTGTGGAGTGGAGTGGAGTGGTGTGGAGTGGTGCGGAGTGGAGTGGAGTGGTGCGGAGTGGAGTAGAGTGGTGCGGAGTGGAGTGGAGTGGAGTGGAGTAGAGTGGTGCGGAGTGGAGTGGAGTGGAGTGGAGTAGAGTAGAGTGGTGTGGAGTGGTGCGGAGTGGAGTGGAGTGGAGTGGTGCGGAGTGGAGTGGAGTGGTGCGGAGTGGAGTGGAGTGGAGTGGAGTGGAGTGGAGTGGAGTAGAGTGGAGTGGTGCGAAGTGGAGTGGAGTAGTGTGGTGTGGTGTGGTGTGGAGTGGTGTGGAGTGGAGTGGTGTGGTGTGGAGAGGAGTGGAGAGGAGTGGAGTGGAGTGGAGTGGAGTGGAGTGGTGTGGAGTGGTGTGGAGTGGTGTGGTGTGGTGTGGCGTGGCGTGGCGTGGCGTGGCGTGGCGTGGAGTGGAGTGGAGAGGAGTAATGTGGAGTGGTGTGGAGGAGTGGAGTGGAGTGGAGTGGAGTGGAGAGAAGTGGAGCAGAGAGGAGTGGAGTGGAGTGGTGATGAGAATGGTGAGGAGAGGGGAGGGGAAGAGAGAGGAGGGGAGAATGAAGAATGGAGGCTATGAGAGGGGAGGGAAGGGGACAGGACAAGAGATAAGGAGAATGAAGAGGGGAGGTTAGGGGAGGGAAGGAGAGAGGAAAGGAAAGGCGAGTGGAAAGAGGGGCATGTGAGCTGAGGAAGAGGGACATGGTGTGAAAAATAAAGTGGAACAGGACAGAGAGAAAGGGGCAGGATGGAGCCTGGGTGATGGATGAGGGCATAAGGGAAAGGGGAGAGAAGGAGCAAGGAGACGGGAAGGAGGAGGTGAGGGGGAGAAGGAAGAGGGAGAGGACATGGTAACACAGGGGAATGTGGAATGTGTAAAAAGTGAAGAATAGGAGAGAGAGAGAGAGAGAGAGAGAGAGAGAGAGAGAGAGAGAGAGAGAGAGAGAAATGAAGAGGTGGTGGCGGGTGGGAGGGGAAGAATGAAAGAGGTAAATCATCTGACACGGTGCTAACAAGGCGGTTCCTGTATCGTATTTAATCGTCGTATTCGAGTTTCCTAGGCAGATTTCGTAAAACCTACTCCTCGGTGATTTTTTTTTTTTTTTTTTTTTTTTTTTTTTTTTGGCCAGATGTATGTACCGTAGACATTCTCTTCCGCGTTACTGATGCAGTTTCATTATTGAAGTGCCGGTATACACTATGTAGGAATGACACACACACACACACACACACACACACACACATACACCAGTCCCTGGACCAATTAACTCAACAACATCACCAGTCTCTGATCTGCCTCTATTACCTCTTCAGTCTAAGGACGAGTTTCATAAAATTTCTTGCAAGTTACAGAGAACAAATTCAGTGTCTATCTCCTGGATGAACATTCTCCGCTCAGGTGAATCCAATGCTGAAGATAGCAAGAATAAAATAAAGGTACCAATGTAACACTGAGGCTGCTATGGTTCACTCTCAGCTGAATACACTCGTGTGGCTGGAATAATACTAGAATTGTTACAACTACAAAACTGTTAACTTGGCGCAGATTCTCATCGTTATGCAGGTCATTTCCCCCACCTGAATGTCACAAACAGACGATACTTTGGCTCTAGGCAATATCCATTCCACGCCACTGCTTCGTGACTAGCACCATACTCCGGTATTAATCTCTTGTTATATCTCAGCATCCTAGACAGACAGATGGCATTTTTAGGCTACGTTAACAATGTCACGATCGCGTCTACTCTCATATTTAATTCCAGTTAACGCAGGACGATTTCCTTCCTCTAAGTTTACTGTGGGAGGCTGAGTGTGCTAATACTGGTACCAATAACCCCTTCATGGTCACAACAACTGATATTCTATTCCAATCAACGCCAGGCGCTTTTATTCAACTGAGTGAGTCATTGCAGCCGGAGTGCACTGTATCTAATGACATGACCCAAACACGACCCTTTATTCCAACGAAACGTGCATAAACTGCATAACTCTAAAAGAATATTTAAAAAAACAAAAAACAAAAACAAAAAGAACTACGAATACTTAAACCTGTGTAAATACAGACAGAGGGACACACACACACACACACACACACACACACACACACACACACACACACACACACACACACACAAACACATAATTCTCTTCATTCTCGTTTTCTTTGTTTTCTCCATTACTATCTTACACCCACACACACACTGCCTCTCAAACACATTCATTTTCTCTCCACTCCCACGCATCCCCCCCCCCTCTCTCTCTCTGAAGAATGTCACAGCACACAAAAACGTTGCGTGGCCTCACTGCACAAACACATGAATCCAAGGATATCGCAAGGCCACACAAGTCTCACCTCCCTCAGAAGATTTTTACACTTCCCATCAGAGCCAACACTCTGCATCTTAATGACATCAGTACTACCCTGGCTCCCTATGGCCTCCAGAACAAGAATACTTTAGTTATGATACAAAATATAACCCACAGACTGGTCACCAAGCAGAGATGCCAATATGTATAACCTACACCAAGAACACTAAGAAGCAAGAATCCCAACTTCAGGGTAAACACATGGTTATGAGAAGCTGTTTGTAGAACTTAGGAGACGCATGACAATAGGGAAATCACTGAACGTCCTACCCACATTAACCTCTTTGTTCCGAAAACTTTATACTTTTAATCAGCTTTGGGGAGACTTTTTGAACTAGAAAGGTTAAATGTAACCTTCAATAATTCTTTCAGCACGAGAGGCTTTTCCTACGCTGACCACAAGCGTCTGAAGGTGGCATGAATAAACTAAACAAGCAGAGTCGTCTATCGTGTCACTTCTATCGTGCCACGACACCGTCAGAGAGGATAAAGAAATGTGTGAGGCGATCAACTGAATGAGTGGGATAAGCTGGACGTTTGGGTGGGCGACAGGATTGGGAGAGATGCAAAAATCTGGCACAACGGGTGCTAGAGTATTAGTGGCAGGGTTGGTATGATTAATATGAAACTATTTAAATCAAATTATTTTGGCCGATTACACAAAATTATTTTGTTATAAATAGCATTATCTAAAATATCAAAGAATATTACAATACTGTGTTTATTCTGTCACTACTATATAAAAATCTTTGAGCAACATACATAGAGTCAAAACTCAGGCGCAGTTTAAGTTGTTTCTGCCTATTGAGAAACGACTTGTACAACTGCCCTGGACCCGTCCCTCAGCCTCACACTCAAGAATATCGATTTGGTCATTTTACCAGATGAATTACCTTTTTCTCGTTCTTTGTTCATGTACGGGTGACGAAGTAAATTTGTACTTAGACGCATTATCCATCATTATTACCGCACCTCACAGACCCTGAAGAAAGATGCCTTCACGTGGTGGCACCACTATAATAGAACAGCTTCGGTGTGCGGCTACATGAACCTTAGGCCACAGCAACACTGCCTCACTACCCACATGTACGCACTTGTTACTATGGCTAAACTAATCGCCTTTTTTACTGCACCTGCCAATTACTGTAATTACTTTACAGAATCATATCACTCACTAAGAAGTATCTGCCGGATAAACTTGTTCATTTTTTCATCCCCAAATTATAATGATTTACTTCTTAAATATTAATCTAATACAAAAAAGCTGTATTAAAAACTACATTTTTTAACACTGATTAAGTGGTGTGGATGCAATAAAGATTTACCCAAGAATGAAAGATCTGGAGGATCTGGAGGAGAAATGGAGGTAGAATTCAGCATATACCATTTCCCCGGCTTGTGTCCGAGGTCTAATTCGGATCATCTCCCTTCAGCCAAACATTAAGGTAGTCTGGTGCGTAAATCACATCTTTGGTCAAAAGCTTTCACCACCAGACTCGGCATTCATAAACAGTCCGTCCTCTGTAAATATACGCTTACCGACAAGAAAAAACTAATGCTCCTTCTCAGCTTCTGAACAAGATTATTGGTTGTGGAAAAAAAAAATAAAAAATGTCAAAGCGGGCCACGGATTTCTAAAAGTAAGGTATCACTGCCGTACAGAATAGGATAATCCAAAATAATAATAATAATAATAATAATAATAATGGACAGAGAGAGAGAAATGAATTCCCCGAGCTAGGCAACTAAGGCCATATAGCCCCGCTGGGGTTACAGGAGGGAGCTACCCCTCTCGGCAACGGTAGCCCCGGAAGAGGCTCGAACTTGCGACCTCCCGATCACAAGTTCAGCGCGCTACCACTGTGCTACCGCGCCCTCCCAGAGAGAGAGAGAGAGAGAGAGAGAGGTTCTGGGTAAGTTACTTTTCTCTGCTCAACCATTTTTCACATACCTCTTTGGTCTATTTTAGTCCCCCTTAATTTTTGTCACAGCCATTCACCCATTATTTTTCTTCTCCATTTAGGCCTTTTCTTACATTCTCGTTCATTACCTCATTTATTCTCCCACCTATTATGCTTTATATTTAATTTCGTAAGTTTTTTCTAACGTTCATTAATTACACTACTCGACAAATTTTAACTGTTTATCTAGCTCAGAGATGAGAATGGGTGATATACGGTAAACTGACGTGCTGGTTACAAATATATTTTTACATTTTCTCTCTCACGCACAAATTTGATGAAATTTAGGCTTGAAATTTTTCTTCCAGTAGTCAGAAATCAATATGCTCCTACTGCCTGGTTATGCCGGGAAGATTTTTTTTTTTTAATCGATAAATATTAATCGGGATGTAAAAGCAGTAAGCAGAAACAATATCAAGTGCATTACTCCACCGTTGTATGTAAATTTCGCTGTGAATACACCTGTACATCTGTTTCCCTTGTCAGCATTCAACAACAGTCCGCCATCATACCAGTTCCAATTGTACCTTGGTATCTTTGTTCCATTACCGCAATATCCTGGTGAAAAAGTTCACCCTCTTCGTCTCTAACATCACCCAAGTTTGTTGGGGGGGAAAAAAAAAAGATGTGAGTGAAGAAAATAGATGTTAAGGGACATGCGTCATCCAAGGTCATGTTACACAACCAGGAGCTCGTCAACAGATTTGCACGTGCTCTTCACTTCGATGGCTGCGACAAATATTCTTAAGAGACCTCGAGGCTCTACGTTCGTTTACCTCGAGGGCTGCATCAAACTGTGTTTCATCAGGCTACGAATCTGTGGGCCAACGAAAATTCCTTCCTTCAATTTGGCGTCCCTAATCTTAGGGAAGACTTTCTTCAGGTGTGCGAAACCTGCACCTGTCTTATCCATGACTTTGACGATGTTTTTCATCAAGCCTAACTTGATGTGAAGAGCCGGAGGTATGATATCTTCCGCTTGGACGACTGGTTCGTTCCGTACGTTGTGTACACTGGCTTCGCAGGAACTTCCGGGAGGCCACTCACGCTGGATGTAGTGCTGCTGCACATCATGGCTGTCCCATAAACGCAGGAAGCAACAGTATTTCGTGAAACCTCCTTGCAGTCCAAGCAGCATGGCTACCACTTTCAAATCGCTGCAGATTTTCCATCGCAATTCGTCGTATTCGGTCAGAAACGGGGAGTTTCTACATCGATTTGTACGTTTCCTTCATATCAGGAGGTAAAACAAGTGGTATACTGGGTAACATGTTCCCATTGTGGAGAACAGCCTTCAGACCTGATTTGCTCGAGTCAATAAAAAATTGCCATTCGTCAGGACATTGAATCCTTCCCAAGACGTCGAACAGACCTGCGATACTGCTATAGAAGCATCCTCCTTCTGACGTCAAAAAACGTTCCAAATTTTGTTGCCGCTTCCTGAAACTCATCACCTTTGTGTCTGGATGCAACAAGTTCCATTCTTGCAATCTAGAAGCGACTAGTTCTAACAACTGTTTTTATAAAATTGGGTTATGCATAAGATCGTTCAGGTCGCCTTCAGTGACTCTGCCAGACGGCTGACATTCAAAGTCAGAATCAGGGACAGATGCTCCAGATGCCTCTCCATCTTCATCCTCATCTGAAGTCTGGAATAAACATTTATTTGTTGGTGGCCTTGGAATGGGAAGGTCCTCCATGTGATTGACCGGTCTTATTTCCGACGGTAAATTTTGATAAACAATGCTGTTATTGTTTTTTGAAGAAAATCCCACAACTTTTGTCATGCAAAGGTAACAATCCGTTGTGTGGTCACCGAGTTCTCTACACACCATGGGAACTGTGAGGGGCATCCCCGTTTTCCTTCCTGCTAATCATTCGCAAAGACAGTTGGAACAAGTGACGCAGCAGGTATGGGGTGCCCATCGTTTGTCTTGGTCGCCAGTCTTAACGCAAAATAATGTAGATAAGTTGTCTTTACAAGGGACGTTTCTGCTTCTTAGGAGTGAAACTTCCACATATATAACAGAAAGCATTAAGATCATTCACACATCCACGAGGCACTGTCAAACCATAAATCATAAGTTATATTAAACAATGAATTTACATAGACATACTTTATATAGTGGATGTAGACAACTGGCAACGTATATGTTGCATATTTTACACTGCATATATATAATGACGTGTAAAGGGCAAGAATAAAGCAGTGAGAAGAAGGACCACTGCACTATATGGATGCGTGTGAGGGTAGTGAGTTCAGAAAAACTGTATGTGCTGGGACAAAATGAACATGATTTTATAAATCAGCGCCATGTTCTTGCCTTGGGATACCCATTTTTGTCTCTGAAATGAAAGTCTTCTCGAGTAGTGTTATTATAATTATTCTCTCTCTCTCTCTCTCTCTCTCTCTCTCTCTCTCACACACACACACACACACAAACACACACACAGAGTGCATGTGTGTGTGTGTGTGTGTGTGTGTGTGTGTGTGTGTGTGTTCAAAGCAGTGTGCGCAACGCACGAGGCCTGGGATGGCCGTTGTTAAGTGTGTGTGTGTGTGTGTGTGTGTGTGTGTGTGTGTGTGTGTGTGTGTGTGTGTGTGTGTGTGTGTGTGTTCAAAGCAGTGTGCGCAACGCACGAGGCCTGGGATGGCCGTTGTTAACGTTTTTGCCTTACTGTCAACGTTATAAGCATTAATTTCTTGCTGCAGTGTGTTGATATTTAAGTACTATATACTTTTCACATACCCTAGTGTTTTGTGTTTGTGCATTAGTAATGTGACCATGAGTGATAAGTATGAAGTCAGCTTGAGATGTAACTGGCAGTTAAAGATGACCGGTGGGGGTTGCGTTGGGTAGGGGCATGGTGGAGGGTTGGAAGCTGCGGCTTGCTGCGGAAGAGGCGAGTGGAGCTCGTTTCGTCCCCCTCTCCCCTCCTCCTTCGGTATACATTGGTAGGAAGGGGGCACCCATGAGCAGAAATTAGTGCTCGCGAGTGCAATACGTACGAAAAAAAAATCCGGCTGCACAGTAACATAAGTGTAAAGCAAAACGGAATGAGCGTTATAATGGCTTCAAATGTAAATTACTGTAATATTTTCCTTAACATTTAACCTCGCTTGGACTTCTGTCTGGCAGTGAACCATGTTGCTGGACAGATATCATCTTCAGTGAGACAGACAGGGAGACAGAAAAACTGATGGAAACACAGGCATATCCATTGGAGAGAATCGACATTTGTTACATTATTCTCAGTATCATTGTGGTAGGAGGGGGCGCCCCATCATCCACCCACTTAGTGCAGTTGTACTCTGTTTTTAGGGTAGCTCTACACTGAGTGGCAAGCCAAATGATTTCCTCTAAACCAGGAAGGCATTTACGACACAGGGTGGTAACCTTATAACCAACCAACACCTGTTCCCTATGTGACAACAGGTGTGTTGGTGGAGGGGGTTAGTGCCCCTCCCCAAAACACATCTAACTAAAAATACGAACAAGAAGCCTCAGACCAGGACTGACAAAAAGGTGACGACTAAGGATGAACAAAGGACATGGTACGGATAGCTACATGGAATGTAAGGGATGCAAATGATGTGAAAAGAAGAGAGATTGACAAGGTGCTTGAGGTTGCGAAAGAGGATGTATGTGAATTAAATGAAACTAAATGGAGAGGTGACAGTGTGAGAGAATGGGAGCATGGATGGGGTACATGCACGGGAGTAGGTGAGAATGAGAATGCAAAAGAAGTGTGTATTGTTGCGAGTAACAGACGAAAGGAGAGTATAGGAGAGTATAAGAGAGTATGGATCAGCTGGCTCAACGATTGTGTGGGTAAGACTGAAAGTCGGACTACAAATGTGGGAGATTGTGTGTGTGTATGCACCAACGCAAGACCGTGCAAGTGGAGTGAGAGAGGAGTTTTGGACAAAGGTGTGCAGAGAAAAGTTTGAAAGGAATGAGAGAATGTTTTTGATTAGAGATATGAAGGGAAAAGCAGGGAATGTGAAGGTGGATGGAGTAGTTGGTGAGTGGGGTGTGCCTGCAAAGATGAATGAGAATGGCAGTGCTTTACTGGACATTTGTGCTGGGAGAGGGTTGGTGATAAAATACCCTCTCAAGGCACAAGATGATCCATAGATATATGTGACGCGAGTGATGAGAAGGGTGGGTGGTGAACTGAATGAACGGAAGGCAATGATTGATTATATGTGTATGTGGATGATAAAATGAGAAGGTGTGTAATGGGTGCAAGAGTATATAGAAGTTGGGGGAGTGGACTTTCTAAATCAAAGTCCAAAGGAAATGGAGAAACAGAAGAAGGGAAGGAGAGGAAGTAGTATGCAAGGAGGGTGGAAATGTTACAAGGGGATGGAAAAAAAGGTAGAATATAAGAGGGAAGTGGAGGAGCGATTGGGTAAATATGGATTAGAGCAGATAGGGGATGTGGAAGGTGTGTGCAAGATATTCACAGAAGCAATCTGTGCAGCATGTGAGGTGGTGTGTGAGGTGAAGAGAAGATGAAAGGGGGTGCAGGGAACAGCGTGGTGGAATGAAGAGGTGAGAGAGGCTGTGGCACAAAAGAAAGCATATAGTGAGTGGATGAGAAACAGGGGCGTGGAGGAAGTTGAGAGACGGAAGAGAGAGTTGTATGTACAGAGGAAGAGAGATGTGAAAAGATTAGTAAGAATAAGAAAAGAGTGGATGAGGAATTTGGAACGAATCTGAGTGTAAAGTGGAGGGAATGTAAGAAAATGTTCTGGAAAGAGGTAAAGAGAGTTAGGATGCCAAAGAAGTTAGCTGGGGAGTGAAAGATAAAAATGGCAGATTACTGGTGGAGAAGGGAGAAAAAGTGAGCAGATGGAGAGAACACTTTGAGGAATTGTTGAACACAGAGAATGAAAGTAATGCGAGTATAAGTGGCTGGGGAATGGATGGGAGAAGGAGGGAGGTGAGAAGACAGGAAGAAATCAGTAGGATGGATGTTGTGGAAGCAATGAAGAAAGTTAAAATGGGGAAAGCCCCAGGAATTCATAGAGCGTGTGGTGAAATGCTGAAGCATGGGGGAGAGATAGTAGTAGAATGAGTATGGAGGATGTGCAGATTGGCCTGGGAGGAAGGTAGATTCCTGGAGGATTTGAAGTCGGGTATAATTATTCCCTTGTACAAAGGAAAAGGGGAAAAAGAAGTGTGTGGTAATCATAGGGGCATTTGTCTTCTTAGTGTAACACGAAAAGCATATGGGAGGATATTTACTGACAGAGTTAGGGAAATAATAGGAATTAGTTGGAGAAGAACAGGGAGGTTTTAGGAAGGGAAGAGGTTGTGTAGATCAGACATTCATTCTTAGATATTTAGTGGAAAAGTTTCTAGAGAAAGGAAAGAAGTTGTATGCCACCTTCATGGATTTGGAGAATGCATATGACAAGGTGGATAGGCAAGGACTGAGGAAAGTATTAAGAATATATGGAGTAGATGGGAAGATGTTGAAGGCTGTGAAGAGTATGTATGAGGGTGCTAAGGCTGCAGTGTGTATGGATAGTGAACCGAGTGAATTTCTCTATCTGACGGTTGGATTGAAGCAAGGATGTGTCATGTCTCCATGGTTGTTCAATCTGTATATGGTGGGGTTATAAAAGAGATACAAGGTAGGGTAGTGGATGTTGGAGTGGCCCTGGTGAGAGAGGGTAGTGTTTGGAGACTCCCTGTACTGCTGTTTGCAGATGATAATGTTTTGTTATGTGAAGACGAAGGGGAGTGCAAGGCTTGGTGGATGAGTCTGGGAGTGTGTGTAAGAAACGGAATCTAAAGGTGAATGGTGAGATGAGTAAAGTTATGGTCTTCGAGGGAAGTGAAGTCAGTGAATGTACAGTGAGGTTGGATGAGGAGGAAATGGAAAATGTGAGTGCGTTTAAGTACCTGGGTAGTGTGATGAGTAAGGATGGAAGTTTGGAGGGTGAAGTGCTTGAAAGGGTACAACAAGGAAGAGAAGTTGCTGGTCCCTTGAAGGCAGTGATAAGAAACAGGGAAGTGAGCATGGAAATGAAAAAGTTACTACATGACAGTACTGTGATACCAACTCTAACGTATGGAAGTGAAGCTTGGGCCTTGTTGGAGGGACAGACGTCAAGAGTGAGAGCAGTGGAAATGAGTTATTTGACAGGAGCATGGGGAGTCACATGGAGAGACAGACTGACAAATGAGGATGTGAAGGAGCGTTGTGGTGTGGATGTGATAACAAGTGTTAGGAGAAACACACTGAGCTGGTTTAGCCATGTGGAAAAAATGGAGAGTGAGGCTGACGAAGAGAGTGAGGTGGAAGGGGGGAAAAGGGAGGGGGAGGCCAAGGATGAGATGAAGGGATGGAGTGGAGAGGTATATGAGAGAGGGGGAGTGGGAGGTGGGAGTAGGGCAATGAAATGGCGGGGGACAGGGCGACATGGAGGCGATTTGTTTGTGGCCACCCCTTACGGGATTAAGGCGTCTGGCAATTGATAAACAGATCAACAAACACATTCAGTAACCCAGGATGAACACGAGTATAAACTACTCCCGCAAGGAAAAAGAATCACACAGATAGACACACGTCATTTGAGATTCAGGATCTTTACTGTTTTATGCTTGCTAAAAGACAGACGATTACATACATCTTCGGAAGGAAACTGTCTCCTAAGTATGATAAACAGATTGACAAACAGACACAGACAGACTCTGGATTATTGATTCATGTTAACTTATTTCATTTTTGGCTCCACCAGATGACATGATTCAGATTAAGTACTAACAGACCCCTCTCGTAGAGGGAGATGTGACACCCTGGGATATATGGACAGACGGAAAGACAAACATTTTCTTAGTTATCATTTCACATTGATTGTAATTTCACTCCTGCTAAGGCAGACGACTTTATTCAGCAAAAGTGAGAATGAACTCTTTCTGTAGATGAAGACGTGAAAGACAGAGGTAGAATAAACAGAATGAAAATGAAGCTGACAGCTTTCGAAATATTAGTTTCACATTAATTGGAATTATCTGTTCATATTAACTGGTATTGCATTATTGTAACTGTCACATGAGTTTATTTAACTTAATGAAAATACGATTCTCCCGATTAGGAAAACGTAAAACATATGTAGACATACTGAATACCAGACAGACACTCCCCAAACACCGTAGTTCATTCATGAAGTAAAATGCTATTTCATTCCTGCTACTGACTGACAGTTTTATTTAGCTTAAAGTAGAACACGCCTCACCCGTGACACAGATATTTTTTATTTATTGAATTACGTTAATTACACTGACTCTCTAGAAGACAAAGCCGGTGTCATTATTTTGCAGGAGTGAGAAGAGTGGGTGGTGAACTGAATGAGAGGAAGGCAATGATTGATTATGTGTGTGTGGATGAAAGGATGCGAAGATGTGTAATGGATGCAAGAGCTTATCGAGGTTGGGGGAGTGGACTTTCTGACCACCACTTAAGATCCAAGCAAGATGGAGAAATAGGAGAAGAAAGGACGGGAAGAAGGAATAGTTGCAAGAAGAGTGGAAAGGTTACAAGAGGATGAGAAAATGGCAGAATATAAGAGAGAAGTAGCGGAACGATTGGGTAAATATGAATTGGAGCAGATGAGGGAAGTGGAAGATGTGTGCAGGATGTTCACAGAAGAAATATGTGCAGCATGTGATGTGGTGTGTGGGATGAAGAGAAGACGAAGGGGGGTGCAAGGAACAGCGTGGCGGAATGACGAGGTGAGGCAGGCTGTGGCACAAAAGAAGAAAGCATACAATGAATGGCTGAGAAATAGGGACGTGCAAGAAGTTGAGAGGCGGAAGAGAGAGTTATATGTAGAAAGGAAGAGAGAGGTGAAAAGATTAGTAAGAGAGAGTAAGAAGAGAGTGGATGAGGAATTTGGAAGGAATTTGAGTGTAAAGTGGAGGGACTGTAAGAAAATGTTCTGGAAGGAGGTGAAGAGAGTAAGACAGGGTGGCAGTGAAGTTAGCAGGGGAGTGAAAGATAAAAATGGTAGATTACTAGTGGAGAAGGGAGAAAAAGTGAACAGATGGAGAGAACACTTTGAGGAATTGTTGAACATAGAGGATGGAAGAAATGTGAGTACAAGTGGCTGGGGAATGGCTGGGAGAAGGAGGGAGGTGAGAAGACAGGAAGAAATCAATAGGACAGAAGTTGTGGAAGCAATGAAGAAGTCAAATTGGGGAAAGCCCCAGGAATTGATGAAGTGTGTGGTGAAATGCTGAAGCATGGGGGAGAGATAGTAGTAGAATGGATGTGGAAGATGTGCAGATTGGCCTAGGAGGAAGGCAGAGTCCCGGAGGATTGGAATTCAAGTATAATTATTCCCTTGTACAAAGGAAAAGGGGAAAAAAGTATGTGGTAATCATAGGGGCATTTGTCTTCTTTGTGTAAAAGGAAAAGTGTATTCTAGGATACTTATTGACAGAGTTAGGGAAAGAACAGAGGAATTAGTTGGAGAAGAACAGGGAGGTTATAGGAAGGGGAGAGGTTGTGTAGATCATATATTCATTCTTGAATCTTTAGTGGAAAAGTTTCTAGAGAAGGGAAAGTTGTACGCGGCTTTTGTGGATTTGGAGAAAGTATATGACAGGGTGGATAGACAAGGATTGTGGAAAGTATTAAGAATATATGGAGTAGATGGGAAGATGTTGAATGCTGTGAAGAGTATGTATGATGGTGCTAAGGCTGCAGTGCGTGTGGATGGTGAACTGCGTGAATTTTTCTCTTTGAAGGTTGGATTGAAACAGGGATGTGTCATGTCTCCATGGTTGTTCAATCTGTACATGGATGGGGTAATAAAAGAGGTACAAGGTAGGGTAGTGGATGTTGGCGTGGCCCTGGTGAGAGAGGGTAGTGTTTGGAAACTCCGTGTACTGTTGTTTGCAGATGATACTGTGTTGTTGAGTGAAGACAAAGGGGAGCTGCAAAGCTTGGCAGTTGAGTTTGGGAGTGTGTGTAAGAAACGGAATCTAAAGGTGAATGCAGGGAAGAAGTGATGGTCTTTGAGAGAGGTGAAGTCAGTGAATGTACAGTGAGGTTGGATGGTGAGGAGATGGAAAATGTGAGTACGTTTAAGAACTTGGGTAGTGTGATGAGTAAGGATGGAAGTTTGGAGGGTGAAGTGCTTGAAAGCGTACAACAAGGAAGAAAATGTTGCTGGTTTCTTGAACGCAGTGATAAGAAACAGGGAAGTGAGCATGGAAGTGAAAAAGTTACTACATGACAGCATTGTGATACCAACTCTAACGTATGGAAGTGAAGCTTGAACGTTGCTGGAAGGACACAAGTCAAGAGTGAGAGCAGTAGAAATGAGTTATTTAAGAGGAGCCTGTGGAGTTGCATGGAGAGACAGGCTGACAAATGAGGATATAAAAAAGCGTTGTGGTGTGGATGTGGATGTGATAGGAAGCATGACCACTGAGGTGGTTTGGCCATGTGGAGAGGATGGAGGGTGAGAGACTGACGAGGCGAGTGTATGTGAGTGAGGTGGAGGGGGGGAGAGGGAGGGGGAGGCCGAGGATGAGATGGAGGGATGGGGTGGAGAGGTATATGAGAGAGGAGGGTGTGAGTTGGGAGCAGGGCAGTGAAATGACGGGGGACAGGGTGACGTGGAGGCGCTTTGTTTGTGGACACCCCGTACGGGATTGAGGCGTCTGGCAATAGATAGACAGATAGTCAAGCCCGTAATGACCAGTCTTCTTTCCTTATTTTATCATACATGTGTGTGTGTGTGTGTGTGTGTGTGTGTGTGTGTGTGTGTGTGTGTTCTTACCTAATTGTTCTTACCTAATTGTATCTTTACAGGAATGAGTCAAGCTCGTATTGTCCCGTGTCTTAGACCATATTTATCGTACATATCCTTAAATTTGTGAATTGTTTTGGCACACACTATTTCATTCGGTAGTGCATTCCATTGATCAATTGCTCTGTTTGGGAAACTGAATTTCCTTACGTCTTTATCACCTCTCTTCTTATGCAGTTTTTTGCAGTGTCCTCTTGCTGATGCTTCTCCATATGTTAAGTAATCATTTATGTCTATTTTCTCCTTTCCTGATATGCACTTATACAGCATTATCATGTCACCTCTTTTCCTTCTCTCCTGTAGTGTTGGTAGATTCAGTTTATTTAGTCTTTCTTCGTAGCTTAGGTCCCTTAAGCTTGGTATCCATCTTGTAGCGGCCCTTTGAACTTTTTCAATCTTGTCTATATGCTTTTTGAGATGAGGACTCCAGACTATTGATGCATATTCCAGGGTTGGTCTAATGAATGATGTTATTATCCTTCTTAGCATGTCTTCATTTATGTATGTGAATGCTATTCTCATATTTGCAAGCAGTGTATACATGTTCCGTACCTTCTCGCTGATGTGGTCAGCCGGAGATAGTCTGTTATTGATAATCACACCTAGGTCTTTCTCTCTTTCTGATGTGTATAGGGTTTTATTTCCTAACTTATAATCCCAATCAGGTCTTTTTCCACTTTTACCAAACTTGATTACATGACACTTGTCCACATTGAATTCCATTTGCCATGTACTACTCCATTCATGAAGTTTATTTAATTCTTCTTGTAGCTCCCTACAAGAGTCTGTGCTAGTAATTCTCCTTTGTATTTTTGCATCATCTGCAAACATATTCAGATAGCTGTCATTTCCAGTGTTACTGTTTATATCATTTATGTACACTAGAAACATGATTGGTGCCAGCACCGAACCCTGTGGTACCCACTAGTCACTTCTTTCCATGATGAGTAGTTTCCTCTTAGTACTGTCCTCATTTCTCTTTTTATGAGAAAGTCTTGCATCCAACAAAACAGTTTGCCTCGAATTCCTCCTTGATGGTACAGCTTCCATAAAAGTCTTTGGTGTGGTACTGTGTCAAAAGCTTTCTTGAAATCTAAATAGATACTGTCCACCCATCCTTCTCTTTCCTGTATTGTGTTTGTTACTCTGTCATAATAGCTCAACAGATTAGTAACACATGATTTTCCTTTTCTGAAGCCAAACTGTCTTTGTTATCATACTGTGTTCTTCTAGATGATTTACCCAAGCTTTTCTTATAAGTTTTTCTAATACCTTGCTTACAACACTGGTCAGTGATACTGGTCGGTAGTTGAGAGGATTTTGTCTATTTCCTTTCTTGAATAAGGGGACTATATCTGCTTTTTTCCAAATATCAGGTAGTTTCCCTTGACTCAAGGATTACTTGAAAATTAAAAATAATGGTTTACTTAACTCCTTTGCACATTCTCGTAACACCCAACATGAAATTTCATCAGGACCACTTGCTTTTCCTCTGTCTAATCTACTTAACTCCTCCTGTATTACTTTTTCTGCTATTTGTATATCTGGTAGTATGTGTGGACATGCGTGTTCCACATATTCCCTCTCAAAATTTTTTTCTTCTGTAAAAACTAATTGGAAATTCTTATTTAGTGCTTCACAAATATCTTTCTCTTGTGTATAAGTGATTCCCTCGTCCGTGATGGATTGTATTATATCTTTTACTTTGGTTTTGCTTCTGATATAGCTGTAAAACAGTTTTGGTTGATCACTACTTTTATTTATTATATCCTCCTCAAACTGTTTTTGGGCTTCCCTCCTTATGCTTGTATAGTCGTTTCTTGCCTGTTTGTAATTATTATACGCCCTTTCACTATTGTGTCTTCTGTATCTATTCCACAACAAATCTCTTCTTTCTTTTGATTTTTTACATTCTGTATTGAACCATTTCTGTATTTTCTTATCTGCTTCTTTGTGCTGTGGGATGTACTTCTGGACTCCTATTTCATAAAATTCACAGAATTTTTTATATACAGCATTTAAATCTTGTCCTCTCAGCTCATTTTCCCAGTCAACTTCTAAGAAATACTTCTTTAGGTCTTGATAATTTCCCTTTTTATAGTTTAGTCTCTTTTTGTAACTGTCATTGCTGTTTACTATGTCATATGCTATCCTGAAGTTATAATTTAGTACTGCATGATCGCTTTTGCCGAGTGGAGGGTGATATATTAAACTGTCAATGTCATTTTCTTGCCTAGTAAATATTAGATCTAGCACTGAAGGTACATCAAGTCCTCTTTTTCTAGTGGTTTCCCTCACATGTTGCGTTAAGAAAAACTCTTGTATGAGATCCAGGAGCTTTTGGTCCCAACAGCTTTCTTGGCTATTTATATCTAGAGTATTCCAATTTATATTTGTACTGAAATCCCCAGTTAGTATAATTCTTTCCGATTTCTCTTCCATTTTATGTAGCAAGGATCTTATACTCTGAATTGTACTCTCTGCCAGGTCCTCATATTCGTCTCTTTCCCATGTGTTTGATCTGGGTGGCATATACAAATTGGCTACAATTACTTTACCTTCAGATGTGTCGATCTCTACTGCAATCAGTTCTACTTGTGATGGTATACTGTATCTAGGTTTATTTCCTTGACTTTTAGATTTTTCTTAGTTAATATTATAATTCCTCCTCCTTTTTTTAAGTTTCTGTCTCTTCTCCATATATTGTATTCCTCTAAGTTTAGTATGTCATTGGATATCCTTGGTGTTAATTTTGTCTCAGTTAGGCATATTATTTGTGGTTCATTTTCTCTGACATAATCATTCATCTCTAGTAATTTAGATACCATTCCATCCACATTTGAGTACATCAATTTTATCATCTTGTTTATATACTTGTCATGACATGGTTCTACTAACTTCTTCCTTTTTCTTCCATCCTGTTTGTGTACCACTTTCGTACCTGCAACCCTATTACTTTGTAAAAAAATTTCTTCTTGTCCTCTTCTGATCTTCCCTCATTTTTTGTTTTTGCTTCCTCCCTTTTCTCTTTCAGTAATTCCAGTTCCTCTTGTGTTAGGCATCTTTTTATCCATACATTTTTGAACTCCTCTTTTTCCATAAGATTCTTTGCATTTTTTAGTATCTCTTCCACAGTGTTTACACTCTGGAAAGTCACCTTTAGAGGTCTTGTCTTGCTTTTCTCGTATTTCCCTAACCTTTTGTGTTCCTCTATGTCTTTACTACAGATTTCCTCTGATACTTCTTTCAGTAAGCTCATTACATTTGCCATCTCCTTTTTGTCTCTAGTGATTTTGTTTTTAATTTCTTCCTCTTCTATACCAGTGATTACTATTGATTTATTTATTTCTGCTGAATCTCTGACTAACTTTGGATTGTTTTGGATTATTCTTTTCACTTCCTTTTTAATGTTTTTTTCCTCCACCCTTGATTCTAAGTCTTTCTTTACTTTCACCATTTCAGCATACGTGGTTTCTACATCATTTTTGTAGCTTTGCACAGCTTCATTCACCTGTGTTATCTTCTCAATATCACTGCTCTGGTCCATAAGACTGCTTGCTTGTCTAATTGTCTCTGTGTCATTTTTTAACTCTTCCATAACACTCTCGTGATTACTGTACTTCCCATTTCACTCACTTTCTTCCTAAGGGTATTCAATTCCACTGTTAGTTCACTGATGGTTGTGTCTTTCTTACTGGCCTCCCTTCCCAGTTTTTCTATCTCTTCCTTTTGCAAGTGCATTTGCTTCTTTATTTCATCCATTTCATTTTTGAAAGCCATTTCTAGTTTGTGTACACGTTCAACCAGTCTATTGTGAGTCTCCACTTCAACCAGTTCTTGGTAGAAATCATCATTTTGCTTTTTACTTTTATCCCTTTTCTTTTCCAAATTTGTTTTACTGAAGTATGTATCCATTTTGTAATACTAAATGAGGAGTATGCACTTACACTTTCCGCGTGTTGCCGTAGTATAAACAAACCCAGCTGACTCAACGCATCGTGGTTCTTTGTTGTTTGATCAGTCTTATTTAAACTTACTATTTCTTTTCCTTTCAATAATGAAAAATCATTTAGTCTAACCTGGTACAGAGCTTGACTCATTCAAAGATACTTTTTTAGGTAATGCCTCAGGCCGTGTTGAGCTGGTATGGAGAGCCGGTAAAAGACGTCTTCCTCCGACGATGCCGTGTGTGTGTGTGTGTGTGTGTGTGCGCGTGTGCGCGCGCGCGCGCTTCAAACCGCGAAGCAATGCTGTGAGCTACCTCTTGATCAAGGCCTCCAGGGAGGTGGTAGCAGTTGACAAGCGAAGAAGGGAGAAGGAGGGGAGGGGGTTGAAGTTGTGTCCGAACACCACACTATTCTTGGCTTCCTGGCCACGGCATCGACAAGGCCTGGTTACTTTCTGAACGTTGACGTAGTCCACATATTTTACCACAGCCGAGCTGGAGAGGAGGGAGTTCCCCTTGAGGATGTGAATAATTACCCCAGAGAGAGGGAAGGAGTGGGCAAGAGCCTGGAGGTAAAATCACTGATGACCTGAACAACTGTGTGTATAACAACCTTTGTATATTCACTTTTTATGTTTTGTCTGCTCCAGTCTTAGAAAGTTTTCTTCATATTCACTTAATGACCAAGTTTCTTTCCTTCTGTCTGTTGACCGACCGCCTCCCTCTCTCCCGTTACGGCCGTCTCGAGATATATAAGAACCCAAGAAGTTGGATAACAAATGATACACAACCCTCCACCTCTTCAAAGTTTGATCACCTAAAAGTTGCACTATTTTCAGGCCTGGTTTTCGTTTCCCATTTTGGAAAAACGTTTGTCTCCAAGTTTTCTCTGTGTACATAATTTTCTCGACCTGCACCAACTTCCAGTGCCAGTCGCCCATTATGTCTGCATTGGACTACTTCCTGTCCCTCATTTCATTCTCCAACTAATGTATGTGAAACAAACAATAAATGAATAATTAATTATATACAGAAAAAAAAAACTTATTAGTACTGCATAAAGAAATGAAATTTTTATAAATCAAAGTGAATTATAAATATGCATTTGGTATTTTAAAATGATGTTAATGCGTGTAATAAAGCTGATAATTATGTAGTGGTGCTTATGACCATGTTGTGGTGTTTACACTATGACCATATGGTGGTGTTTATTATGTATAATTCCACATGCCAGTATATGCAGTATGTCGCACAGCGATGCTCATGATCAGATGCGAAAGAAATAAACAGTTTATTCCACAGTATATGCTGTGAGGGGAGGGTAATTTTTCCCCATATTTTTTAAATATAATAAAGAAGGAAACAAAGACCATGGGCCAGCAGCCCGCAAATTCTTCCCTCCAAGAAAAACAAAAACACGATAACAGAGCCAATTTCAAGATCATTTCATTTCGATATGCCTGGACACACTGCGTTTGAAAGACTGGAGATCATAGGCAGTAGGAAATGCACACAGAGGGAGACTGTTCCAGAGATAACCTGCTGCATACATGAAGGACTGGGAGTAACGATTAATTCTTGCATTAGAGCTGGACAGAAAAGTGATGAGAGTTTGTTGCTAGAAGGATGCTACTAGCCCGCCGTAGTGGTGAAGGGATGCAAGCAAACAGTTCAGAGGAGCAGTGACCAATGAAGCAGCGATAGAAAAAAAAAGAAAAAAGAAGAAGATAAAGATGCAACAGTGTGGCGAAGAGACAGCGACTGAAGAGAGCAGTAAGAGGGGGAGAGTTAATGAGACGAAAAGCCTCTGACTCCATCTTGTTGAGAAGAGCTGTATATGTAGGTGACTCCCCACACATGAGAGTTGTACTCTACACAGGGGCGAATAAAACCCGTGTATAAATTCAACAACAACTGTGCAGGGGTAACGAAAGTACAGAGTTGGCTTAGCACACCTAATCCCTTAGCTGCAGATTTTACAAGAGAGGTAATATAATCCTTTCAACATAAAACCCGAGAGAATGAAACCCCATGTACGTTTTGAGAAGATGCAGGCCTGAGTTGCTTGAACTGAATACTGTTAAAAATTAGAGGATACCATACAACTGGAAGATTTTGTCAGGCTGAAAGATATAAGATCCGAGTTTTTTATACATTAAAAACAACAGGATTACTTTTACTCCAATCAGAGATATGATCCTGACACGTCAGATAATGGGTGTGCTTTAGCCTCATTCCTTGTTTGTTGAAGTAACAGATGAGATGGACGCTGCAGGAAACGAATGGAAAGATGAAGGGTGGAGTCAAGAGCCTGTGAGTGGACAGCGTTAGATATACTGCTTAGAAGGTCATTGATGAATAAAAAGAATAGAGTTGATGATAGGACAGAGCCCTGAGGAACACCACTAATGACAGCTCTAGGAGAAGAATGGTGGCCGTCTACATCAGTAGTTACCTAACGACCAGAGAGGAAGCTAGAGTTGAAGGCATGGAGAGAAGGATAGAAACCATAAAAGGGCAGTTTGGAAATTAAAAATTTATGCCAGACTCGATCAAAAGCCTTGGAGATGTCAAGTGCAACAGCAAAGCTTTCGCCAAACTCCCGAAAGGAGGATGACCAGGAGGATGAAAGGTAGGTGAGAGATCACCAGTGGAGCGTCCCTGGCAGAACCCGTATTGATGATCGGAAAGGTTGTGATAGGAAAGGTGCTTTAAAAATTTTTTTGGGGTAAGAATAGACTCAAAAACTTTGGAAATACAGGATGTTAAAACAAATGGGCGACAGTCAGAGGGTTTGGCATGGTCATCCTGCTTTGGGACTGGCTGAATGAGAGCAAACTTCCAGCAAGAAGGAATGATACAAGTTGACAGACAAAGACGAAAGAGTTTGCCTAGGCAGGGTGTAAGAACTGAAGCACAGTTCTTGAGGACAACAGGAAGGACCCTATCATGCCCACATGCCTTGTTAGTACTGAGGCCAGTGATGGCAGAAATGCATCAACTGAAGAAATTTTAATGTCAGCCATGAGGAAGTCAAAGGGGGGAAGTGATGGTGGAACAGCACTGGAATCGTCTAAGATGGAACTGAAGGAGAAAGTCTGAGCGAAGAGTTCTGCTTTATCAGTACAAAAAATTGCTACGGAGCCATCAGGGTGGAAAAGAGGAGGGAAGGATGATGAGGTAAAGTCGTTAGAAAGGTTTTTAGCAAGGTGCCAGAAGGGGTAGGAAGAATTCGAGTATGAGAGCTCAGAGCATTTAGTACGGATGAAAGTATTTTTGGCATAGTAAAGAATAGACTTAGCATGATTGTCGGTAGAAATAAAAAATGATGAGATTCAGGGGTGGGCTGGTTCCGGTACTATTTGTAGGTCTTTTCCTTGTTGTGGACAGCATTACAACAAGCGTGATTAAACCTTTTTTTTTTTTTTTTTTTTTCATTAGTCACAGGATATGAGAAAGGAATGTATGTTTTCATGGCCAAGTGAATAACCTCCGTAATGTGCAATGCACGCTTGGATGGCTCTCGGCCATGGAAGCAATAACCATTCCAGGGAAAATAAAAGAGGTACTACCTGCAGGCCACCCAGTCACCATTCCAAAGTGCCACAGTTGCCACTTCTTAGGATGGTCCACTGACCTTACTGGATTGATAGGACAGGTTAAGGTGATAAGTTTGTAATCGGAGGAGCCCAACAGAGAGAAAAGATTAACAGAACAGGCAGAGGGAATAGTTGTAAGGAAGAGGTCAAGTATGCTGCAACTCTCTTCAAGGTGGTCAGGGATACGGGTAGGGTGCTGTACAAGCTGCTCTAGGTCATTAAGGATAGAAAAGATGTACGATTTTTCACCAGGTGGATCAGTGAAAGGAGAGGACAGACAAAGGTGGTTGTGAACACTTAAATCACCTAGAATGGAGATTTCAGAGAAAGGAGAAATCTATAGGATGTGCTCCATCTAAGAAGTAAAACAGTCAAAGAATTTTTCATAATCAGCACACGCAAAGGATAAGAATACAGCACAGATATATTTGGTCAAAGAATGACAAGATAGCATAAGGTAGGGGGGGTGTCTACTATCCACTCACCTTATGTAAGCTAGTGCTATCTTAAGGCAACCACTGCAAACTGAGTGACAGGCCAAATGGTTTCTCGTTGCCCAGGAACACTATATATTACGCTGGGTTCTAACCACATTACTAAATGGAGTGCTGTTGTGAATTAAGGTGTTCCAGTCGGATATGGCCCATAAGGCCTTATGTCCAAGGGGTGGTCGGAATCTAATGACCACATTATGACTTTCACGAAAGAGAAACTGGTCACTCGGCTCGAATGTCTGGAGCAAATAGCAAAAATTCAGACCCTAAGCTCCTGATGGGATCAGTAAAGGTTTGGATGACAGGCAGACATTGACAGATCTATGGAATGAGTACCGTATCTGATTGTATGGCTACTAAAAAATACGGAACCTAATGAAGGACTGGGGATGTGGAGATGATTAACCGGTAAAGGCGGCGCGACTCTAAAAGGCTTTAAGACCCACTATTTTAACCCTTGAAGCAGATGACGTATTGGATTACTGCCACTACCTCCGAACGACTTTATCTGAGGGAAGACCATGGTGCAATGAAGAGGTCAGTGAAAATTACATCTAACAACCTAGTTAGTAAAGTCTCTCCTAAACTGAACACAATCGTCTGGAGCAGCAAAAATGAAATAAAACAGCTATGCCATCGGACTGCAGAGACTATCGGGCGCGAGAATATAAATTCTAACGAACAAGACTGCCAATATTCCCAATGAAATGCACAATGGTCTCCACAAAGCTACACTGGCCTACACTGACATAATTCGGCGAAAATTGCGAATATGATAAATAAATAAACATGAACAAAAAACTAAAAAAGTTGTGTTTGTGTGGTTTGATCCCTTTTAGAAGCCAATCAAAAAAATAAGTAAATAATTTAAAAGTGTCTGGAGTTATCTGCTCAGGCAATAACTATACCAAGTTTACATGAACTGATGTAGAAACAAAGGAATTGCATCAAGCTGAAAACTGAAACATGAAGAAAGAAGAAGCAGAAGTACGAAACAAGGCAAGTGCAGTAGGTCTCAGCACTACAGTGTGGAGACCTTAATAAAATGAAATATAACAGCCTGGCTGGCTGAACAAAGAACGAGTTATTAAAAGATGGACGGGTTGTCTTTTCAAACATTAAAGTCTCTCTCTCTCTCTCTCTCTCTCTCTCTCTCTCTCCGGACTGAAGACTTGTCACCAATCTGAGAAATGGATACCTTTCTGTCTTCACTCTCCTTCATCATCTTTCCTGCATTATGTGTTTATTGTTGTCTTCTCCACGCACCTATTTACTCAGTTTCTTTTTTCCTGCTTTCTTTTTCTTCTCTTTATTATTATTATTATTATTATTATTATTATTATTATTATTATTATTATTATTATTATCCTCCTCGTCCCTTCCCAACATAGTCACATAGGAGCCTACAACTGTTACCAGAGTCACCATTAACCCCCTCATGATCAGAGCAACTTTTAGTAATATTCTATTCCATCAAATCCCAGCGATATTACTGTGAGTCATAGGAGCCTGAGTGGGTTATTACTGTCACCATTAACCTCCAATGGGAGGAATAACTCTAGTCTTGTAATACACACAACACCACACGATACCATTCAATTGACCAAGAGGACACGAGCCTCACCGTGCTAATAAAACATTCGATTTCTATTATTTAACCCACTGGCTCCTAGATTTCCTGTGTGAGGGATTTTGCTGGATGGGTGCTGGGCACGAACTCTTCGTCTAAATATCGTGGTGCTGGGCGTACCGCCCTCTGCCTGTTGGCTCATAGTCGCGAAGCTCATAGGTCCCTACGTCAGGGCTCCCTTCTTTATTAAATTTTGAAAATGCCCAGTTCCGTCCTATACTGAGGACACTGGGCACTAACGGGTTAACCAACATTCTACTGATTTTTTTTTTCTTTCTCTAATGTTTTGACACTTTCTCCATGTCGTCACTCACACTCCATATAGCCTACTTAGTCATTCGTCTCTATCTTCATTCTTCCTTACATTTACCCCTTCAGACCGTGGACCTCATTTGTTTTAGTCATTCTACCTTTATTTAATTTATTTTTTTTTATGTCTCCGACTCTGGGCAAAGGCTTCATGGCCTATATCTCGGGGTCAGTAGCCTATCCCAAGGCCCAGTAGTCCTCCTACACCTCCACATGTCACCTACAGATTATAACTTTTTTTTTTTTTTTTATCTTGGGAATATGCATTAATCCTCGGACGGGCGTGGTTAGATCCAACTTTCATCAATCCCTTCCGAGATATTTTCAAAACGGAATTAAATCGACTCTGGGTAGAAAAAAAAACACCTCATCGTAGTGAAGAGTTGAAGTGAATAACGTAACACGTCCTAGGGCTGAAGGGGTAAGCTCAAGGAAATCATGAAGGCTATGTCTAACCCTTCCTCTTTGTTAAATTCTCTCATGAAGTAAACAAAACGTCCAAAGGCAGCAAAAACGTAAAAAGCCATCTGAAAGAACTGGTGAACCTTCATCTACGAGAGATTTTCCCCTGGTGTATCAAAGAACTCGTCTGCGGCTGACACACACACACACACACACACACACACACACACACATGCTCGCTGGTGCAGTGGTAACGTTCTCGCTTGCCAACTGGTGGACGGAAGTTCGCACCTCGCTCAGGTTGCGAAAAGTTTCACTGACGAAGTGGGTGGTTACTGTCCCCCTTGAGCAAGGGGACGGGTGTGTGCGTGTGTGAAGGTCACAGCCTTGCCCTTAGATCGGACTATATGAGCTCCCAGCCCCCTTCCGGGAGGGTAAAAGCTGACAATCACGACCATCAAGTGATCCTGACCGAGCCGGTGAATTACACTCACAAACTGCCATCGTAATACAGGGGTTGAGATAGTTGGTAACCCCGTGGTTATAACAAGTCCTTCCTAAGCTGTATAGAAACTCGTCTGGGTGTGACAAGGGAATGTCATCGTAGTGAACGGTTACAACCTTAGCATCCCTCCTGGTGTTTTTATTATCACTTCTCTCTCATTATTCGCTTGCATTCCAGAATCTTATATTCTCATACTGATTACTCACTCGTTTATATTTTCTCTTTTCTCATTAGCATAAATCATAGGGGCATTTGTCTTCTTAGTATAATAGGAAAAGTGTACGGCAGGATACTTATTGACAGAATTAGAGAAAGAACAGAGGAATTAGTTGGAGAAGAACAGGGAGGCTTTAGGAAGGGGAGAGATTGTGTAGATCAGATATTCCTTCTTAGATCTTTAGTGGAAAAGTTTCTAGAAAAGGGAAAGAAGTTGTATGCGGCTTTCATGGATTTGGAGAAAGCATATGACAGGGTGGATAGACAAGGATTGTGGAAAGTATTAAGAATATATGGAGTAGATGGGAAGTTGTTGAATGCTGTGAAGAGTATGTATGATGGTGCTAAGGCTGCAGTGCGTGTGGATGGTGAACTGAGTGAATTTTTCTCTTTGAAGGTTGGGTTGAAACAGGGATGTGTCATGTCTCCATGGTTGTTCAATCTGTACATGGATCGGGTAATAAAAGAGGTACAAGGTAGGGTAGTGGATGTTGGAGTGGCCCTTGTGAGAGAGGGTAGTGTTTGGAAACTCCCTGTACTGTTGTTTGCAGATGATACTGTGTTGTTGTGTGAAGACGAAGGGGAGCTGCAAGGCTTGGTGGATGAGTTTAGGAGTGTGTGTAAGAAACGGAATCTAAAGGTGAATGTAGGGAAGAGTAAAGTGATGGTCTTTGAGAGAGGTGAAGTCAGTGAATGTACAGCCAGGTTGGATGGTGAGGAATTGGAAAATGTGAGTACGTTTAAGTACTTGGGTAGTGTGATGAGTAAGGATGGAAGTTTGGAGGGTGAAGTGCTTGAAAGGGTACAGCAGAGAAGAAAGGTTGTTGGTTCCTTGAAAGCAGTGATAAGAAACAAGGAAGTGAGCATGGAAGTGAAAAAGTTACTATATGACAGTATTGTGATACCAACTCTAACGTATGGAAGTGAAGCTTGGACGTTGTTGGAAGGACAAGTCAAGAGTGAGAGCAGTAGAAATTAGTTATTTAAGAGGAGCCTGTGGAGTCACATGGAGAGATAGGCTGACGAATGAGGATATAAAGGAGCGTTGTGGTGTGGATGTGATAGGAAGTGTTAAGAGGAACATACTGAGGTGGTTTGGCCATGTGGAGAGGATGGAGGGTGAAAGACTGACGAAGAGAGTGTATGTGAGTGAGGTGGAGGGAGGGAAAGAGAGAGGGAGGCCGAGACTGAGATGGAGGGATGGGATGGAGAGGTATATGAGAGAGGGGGTGCGAGTTGGGAGCAGGGCAGTGAAATGGCGGGGGACAGGGCGACGTGGAGGCGATTTGTTTGTGGTCACCCCAAACGGAATTGAGGCGTCTGGCAATAGATAGATAGACAGATAAATTTCGTACAAGTCTTCCTGATCTCTTCATCTGATTACCTCCCTAAGTCTCTCTCTCTCTCTCTCTCTCTCTCTCTCTCTCTCTCTCTCTCTCTCTAATATCTATCTATGTATCTATATATATATGGGCAATAAATATATATAATGCAGTTAATATGGATGAGTATATGTGTTTGTACGTATATATTTAAGTGTGTTTGTCTGTGTGTCTGTCTGCTTGCCTGTCTGTGTCTCGAGTGTTTCAAAAGATATCGTCCTCGTCTCGCTGACAGTACAGTGCATGACGTGTTACATTTTACACTTGCTACCTCACCCACAACTGACATCTTTGCCACAACCCTCTCCTACTGACATACTTAAAATCAACCTCCACAAACATCCTCACCAGATCACTTCCCTCAACTTTAATAAACCTGTGTGGCGGCAATAAACAATAAAACACAAAGCGTCACCATACTGAAGGGGTTAAGAGTTGGTTCTCAGTCCAGTCAGCCAGGAATCTGTTATTTTTATTACTTCTCTTGTACACGTCGGACTTTGAACACAGACTATAGCCAGTTTATGTGGTGAGACCACACTCACATGCCACCACTTGGAGGCTAACACCTACAGTACTATCCCTCTTGCAATATGTTAGGAATAAGTCTTTCTGGGAGCGATATGTTTGTATTACGAGAAAACGGAGAGGAGGGTTTGTTATGGGGGAGGTGCAAAGGACTACTACTGTCATGGCCACACACCACATCATGCGGCAAAGACAGATACGCAGTGACAGCTATCTAAAGATATACCACACACACACACACACACACACACACCGCTCGCTGGTGCAGTGGTAACGTTCTCGCTTGTCGACTGGTGGACGGGAGTTCGCGCCTCGCTCAGGTTGCGAAAAGTTTCACTGACGAAGTGGGTGGTTACTGTCCCCCTGGAGCAAGGGGACGGGTGTGTGCGTGTGTGAAGGTCACAGCCTTGCCCTTAGATCGGACTATATGAGCTCTCAGCTCCCTTCCGGGAGGGTAAAATGCTGACGATCACGACCATCAAGTGATCCTGACCGACCCGGTGAATTACACACACGAGCAGATGGGGGGGGGGGTTCCAGGTATAGGAAAAGAAGATGGCCCAAAGCTATGACATGCCTCTGGAGAATGAGACTTTCGCCTTTACGAGCCCATTACGTCATACTTTATTCTTGCTAACGTCGGACAAATACCGCATATCTAACTTAGCAAATGCCTCTCGTACTGAAGGGTTACATTAAAACTATCTCTAACCCAACCTGTGAGAAAAGTCCCAAGCGAAATACAATCGTCGTGAAACAGAATGGAACAAATTATCAAAAAGTATGTTGTAAGTGAAGTAGGGGATGCCGTTAATGCTAAACAACATGAAAACACGAAGAACAAATGAAAAAGTATGAACACACTAAAAAGAAAAACATATGAAAGCACCGATAACGAAACTAACAATGCATGAGCGCACCAAGAGAAAATATAATGAGTACAGTATGTAAACACCAATAAGGATTTTAAAAAGTGTAAAATCAGTGAAGAAAATATAAAAGCATGAAAGCACCAACAGGGAAAATAATAAAAATGTATGTAAGCAATAATAAAGGTAATAAATGAAAAACTGGTCACCGTAGTAAAGACGCAAACACTATCAAAAAAATCCCGGGACTATAAGGGACTGGAACCCGTGACCAAATGATCCGACTCGGCTTGTGTGGGGTGAAAGAAGGTTAAGAGAGGAGCTTATGGGATCAAAGGGATTACCAACAAAGAAGGTTAGGGCCTGTGTGTGTGTGTTTGTGTGTGTGTGAGAGAGAGAGAGAGAGAGAGAGAGAGAGAGAGACCCATTACTCAGATCTGTGACAACCCTTCAGCCTGTGGAGAGCGATAGAAAAAAGTGAGGCTTTTTTTTTTTTTTTTAATACTTTGAAACACTCTTGCCTCCGCCCTATGTACAGCCCCTGTGACCTAGCTGTACAATAAGCTGTAAGCAAAGAGCAACACGTATCTAACTATGATACACAGCAATTATAGAACACGTATCAAACTATGATCTATGGTTTACGATTCTCCATAGATTCATGACTGGGACATTAATTATTGTTAGCTTTACTCAGGATCATTACTGTAAATTATACACATCATGGTGTGTGTATATAATATATATATATATATATATATATATATAATATATATATATATATATATATATATATATATAATAAAAAGGTTAATAACAGACGATAATTATGGGTCAATAAAACTCCACACACCATCAGAGATACTAAGGTACAGGTGGGGTGCGTTGGTGTTCCCTAACGCAGGCTGCAGGTCACCCTATACAGTGTATCTCTCCTTATCCAACTACCAGAGCAATAAACAAACTTGACAAGCCAAGTAACACTTACAGCGGCTGTTAGACGGTGATGATCAACGTAATGCTATCACTGTATCAACTCAGATTTCTCACTATTGGTCTTACTCATTCTAATACCCAACGTCCAAATCACTTCCTTCCTAAACAGCCTAACACACAGGCTACTTCTTTATGCGGATGTCTTTTAGCATTCACTTCTGAACCTCACTCTGTCACAGGTGCACCCCATTACTCCATTCCGTTCCACTCTCCCGTGTGTATATGTCACATTTTGGAGACACACACACACACACACACACACACACACACACACACACACAGAAAGAGAGAGAGAGAGAGAGAGAGAATGAAACTGGGACGAGATGGGAAGACAAAAAGAGGAACAAAGCAATTAACACCACAGACGGAAACGAGAGAGAGAGAGAGAGAGAGAGAGAGAGAGAGAGAGAGAGAGAGAGAGAGAGTGTGTGTTACATAGATACACAGACCACACAGACCTTACGGTCCCTACGAGGTGGTCCGGCCTTAATCCTAACATAGTGCATAGGAGGAGGAGAAAAGGATTGCACAGCAGAAGGCTCTCTCCCCCACCCTCCAGACCCTCCGGCATTTGCCATACAGGAAACAAGAGAGGAAGTAATACCTTGCAGGAATGAAAAACCTGTAGGAATTTTATAGGATCGGCAGAAAGTAGAATAATATGGAAAAGGAAAATCTGGGCATACAGCCACATACTTACTCTATGCATGCAATTTTTTTTTTTTATCAAAAGATGAAAAGAATGTTTATCTATTATTTATATTCTATAATTTTGTCTGTGTCTAACAGACACATGAATGCAGACGCGAATATGCAATAATTGCTCCATCCTAACTAAACGATACCAATTGCGTCGAGATACATGTCCAGTCTCTTTTTAAATATATTTATGGTACCACTCTCAATCACATTCCCAGGGAGTTTATTCCATTCGCTTACAACGAAGTAAGTGAAGAAGTTTTTGGTTGTATCAAGATTAGCCCTCCTTGCTTACAACTTCATACCATTTCCTCGAGTTACAGTCTCGGCAATTACTGTGAACAGTTTGCTTGAATCAGTATTACTAAAGCCTTTTAGCATCTTAAAACATTCAATCAGTTGTTCCCTGAGTCTCCGTTTTCTAAGAGAGAATAAGTTTAATTCCCTGAGTCTCTCGAGGTATGGTTTATTCCTCAGAGAGAGAGAGAGAGAGAGAGAGAGAGGATCGATAGTGGTGTACGCCTTGATGAAAAGAATATAGTTATACAGACGCAAAGAACAGACATACTGTAGACAGTTACAGAGAAAATTGCTTCAAGTTTGTTAAACAGACAGATACTGCAGTTAGACAGCTATAAATGGAAAGACACAGACAGACAAACAGGCAGACAAATAAACAGACAGGCAAACAGACAAACATATAATGCAATGAGAGAGAGAGAGAGAGAGAGAGAGAGAGAGAGAGAGAGAGAGAGAGAGAGAGAGACAGACAGACAGACAGACAGACAGAGACAGAGAGAGAGAAATATCAAACTCGTTCGAGATAGGAAGACACCAAAAACAATTAAAGGAAAAAGCAATTAAAGCATTGATGGAAGAGAGAGAGAGAGAGAGAGAGAGAGAGAGAGAGAGAGAGAGAGAGAGAGAGAGAGAGAGAGAGAGACCTTATTCTCAACCTTAAAGTGCTCCATTTTCTATCAAACGCCCCCTTAACTTCATTTTCAGGGCACACTTAACCACTTCACTTCAATGGCGGCGGAATTTTACATTACTCTCGCTGTGACAAGACTGCTTTATTCGGGAAGACCTCTCGTAGTGAAGGAAGGCCAGTTTAACCCTCTCCAACTTGGTATGTTCCTCCAATGATAAGAAAAACCGTGTGAAGGCAACAAAATCAACAAAGAAAGAAATTGTGACTTATGATCAATCCATCACTGATATAAATGAACGTTGTCTCTCTGTGCCATTTTATACATGTATGCCAGTCTGTCTGCCAATCTTTTTACCAGTCTGTTTATTATTCTGTTTATCGTCTGTCATATGAGTCAACTGTTCTATTTGACTGTTTTTGTATGAGTGTCAGTTTGTATATCAGTCATATGAGTCAACTGTTCTATTTAACTGTTTTTGTATGAGTGTCAGTTTGTATATCAGTCTGTCATTCTATATCATTCTTCTATGTATCAGTTTGTCACTGTATCTGTCAATCTGTCATTCTATCTATCAGTATGTCTATCATTCTTTAACTCCTTCTAATATACTATAGCAGTAGCCGTAATTCACCGGGTCGGTCAGGATCACTTGATGGTCGTGATCATCAGCTTTTACCCTCCCGGAAGGGAGCTGAGAGCTCATATAGTCCGATCTAAGGGCAAGGCTGTGACCTTCACACACGCACACACCCGTCCCCTTGCTCAAGGGGGACAGTAACCACCCACTTCGTCAGTGAAACTTTTTGCAACCTGAGCGAGGCGCGAACTCCCGTCTACCAGATGGCAAGCGAGAGCGTTACCACTGCACCAGCGAGCGGTGTGCGTGTGTGTGTGTGTATTTTGGGCAGCCTAAACTACACATTCAAATTGCATATAAACTGGGAAAAAAATCGCTGATGTAAAAAAAAAACTTGGTTCCATCACGACTGAAAAACTTATACTATATTTAATGAGCGATCACATTTTGACCAAAAAAAGCTGCTCCCGGAGCCCAGCATAGAATCTCCGTAGAATTTTTTGCCCAGAGGTAGAACTAAAATAAACTGTAGCAGTAGGCGTGTGTCTGCGTGTGTACTTCGGACTTGCGTTCGGACAACTTAGGTTCCATTCCCGAAAATTGTGCAAATTAGGGACCTTGCAATGTTGTCGCGTTAATTCACGTCGCCGGGAGATGACTGCACATCATGTGCGGACGTTAATTCACGTCGCCGGGATGGCGCAGGTTAAAAAAAGTAGTGATAGGTGGGCTCCAGGTGGAAAAAGTGGATAAAAGTCCTGGAGTGGCAGCACCAATAAACCCTTTATACATGTATTTTAATGTCATGCAAATAACGTTTTTGCTAATAACGGAGTTTTTCTGGCACCAATTAGATGTTATTGGTGAGATCCTACTGTATAAGAAAGGAAGGGAGAAGCCTAAGTGATATTTACAGTCACATGGAACTACCTACCGGTAATTTCCTGCCAATCATTTCACAGCATATAAATTAGCAGCTGTCACCTTGCTGACATTGTCAACACTTGGCGGCCCCATATCCGCCTCGTCATGTAGTTCAGTGTTGTTTCTTGAGATGAAAGCACATAGCACTCGCGCTCCTCCAATTCCGCCGCTTCTAGAGGGCCCTGTGACCTCTACCCCTACTAAACCTCGTGTGGGAAGGGGTAAAGGACTAAATGACTCTGCTGTGGAGCATGAACTTGCTAATTTATCCAAGATAATGATGGACAGTGACTACAATCTTTCTGGTGAATCGTGTGATGAGCCAGTGGAGGAAATGGTGATAAACTACGAGTGCTTCAGTGTCCCAGGTTCATCCTGGCTTCAAGGTAAAGGAGCCCTTATTTACTGGAAGTGACAGTGTATAACACAGTGTAAATAAAACAAATGTAAATAATTATTAATATAAGAATATGAGTACAAATACTTGGAGTAATGACAGTCAAAGCTTTGCTCTCTACGCTAGTTTACTGAACGAGAAAGTTGCCTGGAGTGAAAATAAACTACTATTACTGAAGGAAACTTATGGATAAATACTGTGTATATATATATATAAGTGTAATAAACTAATAGGAATATAAAGTGTGAGTGTGTTTATGAATAATAAATGACAGAATACCAGCGGGGAACGAGAGCAAGTGGGAAGCTCGTACGCGCTCGTAATTTTCATTGCTTTCACAGTGTTTTTTTTTTTTTTTGGGTGTATGGATTCCAAACTACTTCAAAATCATAGAATAGTGTTTCTAGTGATAATATCAGGCTGTGGTAATCGTATTACGGGGTGTCGGGAAGTGTAAAGTGGAGAATTCGTTACCCAACTTCAGAAGTCTCCACAAGTCCTACAGTGCTTGACAAAGGCTCAACAAACATCCCAGGAGAAAGCTGAAGGTATGTGCCATATGCACATATAATTATAATATTCTAGGACTAATACCTAATTGATTTTTGGCAAAATATTTTAAAAGTCAGTCGGAGTGCGAACATCCTCGCGGGACACGCAAGGAGAGCGAAAACATGACCGCGGTGTAGGGGTTAATAACTTTTCCTTCTACAATCAATACTTTCTGAGAACTGAGTTTTCGACACAGACAGACAGACACACATACATTTCGTACAAAAATAATGACCATCGACTTCGTCCACCTGTGACTCAAAATAACTTATTAATAACTTTAACTTCTACCATCAATACTTTCTGATATTTGAGTTTTCGACACATACAGTAGACACACAGATAAATCTCGTACAAAAAATAATTACCATCGACTTCGTCTACCCGACTCAATTTGTTTTAAATGAGGGACAATGAATGTACAGAATCTTCTCGTCTCACTGCAGAGGAAATCTTACAGGAGGAAATTTATCATGTTATCCCCCTCCAGTGGCAAAGACAAGGTAAGCAGAATGCAGAAACCGGCAGAAACTTTCCATGACTCTTGTTCCTCCTGCAAAGGTAAATCTGTGATACGAGACAGAAAATAATGGTTCGTGAATCAAAGCCCTGTCTTGAGTTTGAAACGGGCGAGACCTGGCAATGATGGCCATATTGCTCAAACCAATTTGTTGTCAAGTAAGCAAACCACTACTTTTCTATCGTAGTTTTACGAAACACTCGTTATGTGCAAGCGAGAGCGGCAAGCAATGTATACGTTCACTTGAGAAATGAGTGGTCTGACATGACCCGGCCCGGCCCAACCACAATAGTTTTCAATGGCTAATAACTATTCTATGTGAGATGGAGAAGAAATTCTTAAAGCAGGTAGTAGATACATTCAATAAATCTTGTTTTTAGCTATATATCTACTTATGAAACCAAAGAAACCCCTTGGAATCCCAGCTTTCCAAACGAATATACCGAGGGCTTCAGTTGAAACTTGTCATCCTCCGCTATGAAAATGAATTAAGATTTCCTATTGTAACTTTTTTTTGTTAATGAATTCTAACAAATAAAGCATATTACACTCAAAATTTTACATGAACATTTCTCTCATGCTGAAAGGGTGAAATCAGCAGGAGTAATTATCGCCACATTTCTGGGTTTTATCATTTGATCAATAGCCAAGCATTTACCAATGCAGTTCGTTAACACGGCAAGTCAGGAGCAGAGAACACTGCACGTATGATAAATGCCGGGGCGCCTTGCTATATGCACATCCAAAGAGAAAACATGAGAAAATGTGATATAGTAAATATTATAGCTCAATTATTCTTCTGTTACTGCTCAACTGCTTCACCAATGTTGAAAGTTAACACCAGGATGATATTACAATATGCGTCTCTAGTGCTATGGGTCACAAAAGTATCCGTGAGCATGGGGTCCGATGCCTACTGAAAACATTTAAACTACTGCTGACATTACCAACGTCTTACTGAGTATGAATAATGTTTATAAACATAACATGCTATATATTTGCAAGAGGATATTACTAGTTGGCGACATGACACCATCGGAAATCAGGGCTACCAACTTGTGGTAGGTCGTACACTAAAATATCAGTGATCTTCGTTCTGTGGTCCCAAATGTCTATCTATTGCCAGACGCCTTAATCCCGTATGAAGTGGCCACAAACAAATCGCCTCCATGTCGCTCTGTCCCCTCCCATTTCACTGCCCTGCTCCCAGCTCACATCTCCTCTCTCATATACCTCTCCACTCCATCCCTTCATCTCATCCTTGGCCTCCCCCTTCCTCTCCCCCCCTTCCACCTCACTTAAACTCTTCTCGTCAGTCTCTCACTCTCCATCCTCTCCATATGGCCAATCCACCTTAATGTGTTTCTCCTAATGCTTCCTATCACATCCACATCCACACCACAATACTCCTTCATTTTCTCAATTGTCAGTCTCTTTCCATGTGAATCCACATGCTCCTCTCATTTCCACTGCTCTTACTCTTGACTTCTGTCCCTCCAACAAGATCCAAGCTTCACTTCCATTCGTTCAAGTTGGTATTACAAAACTGTCATGTAGCAGCTTTTTCACTTCCATGTTTCTTATCACTGCATATTTGTGCACTAAAATGCCCGCCGCCGGACCTCCCACCTCACCACCCCCCACCCCACCACCAGGCCGCTACCACACCACCACCCCAGGAGGACACAATGGTGGGGCTAGTGACCCACGTCAAGAGGGTCACCGGGACACTACTGTCCTGAGCCCCTGTTCCCCGCAACTGCCCCAACGCCAGGTGACCGGAGAAAGTCAACTACCTTGCAGGCAGGACAACCATCGTCAGAATAGGGGTGGGACTGAACTAGATTCAGTCCCAGGTAACACCGTATTAACGGCTATTGTTACACCCTCTAGGGCAGGAGGCCCAAGGCTACGGCCTAATAAGGTGTACCAGGGTAAGGCGACCCAAGGCTCCGGCCTTAGTACACCCCGGAGAGAGAGTTGCCCCAGTGCATCCCTCTCCTGCTGTTCTCTCCTACAGGAGGAACACCGCGCTGACGGTCCCTATACGTGGTGGGGAAGGAGCGGCCCTGTACGCCCTTCAGTTGCTTCTCGTCGGGAAGATCAGCTCCTGGCTACGGCCAAAGTACGTACCAGGGTAAAGAGCCCCTGCTATCGTACGTGTAGCTTTTCCCTACTACGGAAGCAACACCCCGCCGACGGTCCCTATACGTGGCGGGGAAGGAGCGGCCCTGTATGCCCTTCAGTTGCTCCTTGTAAGGCGGGTAGGCATCCGGCTCCGGCCATGGCACGTACCAGGGTAGAGAAGCCCCTGAAGATATTCTCAGTACGTACTGGAGAGAGTGTGGCCTCAGTGCCCCCTACTCCGGCTTTTCCCATACTACGGGACTAGTTCCTGACCATCCCCCTTTGCTGAACTTTTTCAGTGTCTCAGTTACACAGAGAGTAGGCCAGCATGCTCTCCAGTACAAATTTCTCTATCTATCTTCACCAAACTACATGCACAGTACACACTACACTTCCTATTCAAAATTTACCAAAATGGCGTCAATTCACCTAGCCTCGGAGTCCCCAGGGGGGGGGGACCATAAATGCCCCCGCCATCTGCCCCTCTCCCGGTGACGACTCGAGGTGCCTGGAACCACTGTCTGACTCTCTTCTTCTTCATTTCTGCAACATTCGCGGCCTTTCATCTAACTTTCGCTCTGTTGAGCACCACCTCTCCTCCTCTAAACCTCACCTTCTTTTTCTAACGGCGACTCAGCTGTCTGAGGCAACTGACAGCAAACCCTTTTCTGTATCCTCCTACTTTCTCTATACTCATTTCAAAGCCAAAGGTGGCTGTTGTGTATACATACGCAACGACTTATCTTGCTCTCGTGTTCCTGAACTTGATTCTTCTGAATTCTCCACTCTCTGGCTTCGGCTTTCCTGTCATTCTCTGACTAAATATATCTGTGCTGTTTACTTATCCCCCTAATTCTACTGACTATCAAAAATTCTTCGACTATCTTACTTCTACGATGGAACACATTCTGTCCATTTCTCCTTTCTCTGAAATCTCCATTCTTGGAGATTTCAATGTTCACCACCACCTTTGGCTCTCCTCTCCTTTCACGGATCCACCTGGTGAACAAGCCTACATCTTTTCTATCCTTAATGACCTACAGCAGCTTGTACAGCACCCTACCCGTATCCCTGACCGCCTTGGAGAGAGCTCCAACATACTTGACCTCTTCCTCACAACTAATCCTTCAGCTTACTCTGTTAATCTTTTCTCTCCGTTGGGCTCCTCCGATCACAACCTTATTACCTTAACCTGTCCTATCGCTCCAGTACGGCCTGCGGACCCTCCAGGGAAACGTCGTCTCTGGCATTTTGGAGCTGCGGACTGGGAGGCCCTCAGGCAGTACTTCTTTGATTTTCCCTGGAATGATTATTGCTTCCATGGCCGTGAGCCATCTGAGTGTGCCTTCCGCATTACGGAGGTTATTCTCTCAGGCATGGAAGCATACATTCCTTTCTCATATCCTTTGACTAACGCAAGAAAGCCTTGGTTTAATCACGCTTGTTCTAATGCTGTCCGCAACAAGGAGAAGGCCTACAAAAGGTACCGGAGCCAACCCACCCCTGAATCACATAATCTTTACGTTTCTGCCCGGAATCGTGCTAAGTCTGTTCTTCGCTCTACTAAAAATAATTTCATCCATACTAAATGCTCTCAACTCTCCAACTCGAATTCTTCCCGCTTCTTCTGGCACCTTGCCAAAAATCTTTCTAACAACTTTACCTCATCATCCTTCCCTCCTCTTTTCTACTCTGATGGTTCTGTAGCTATTTCTTCTACTGATAAAGCAGATCTCTTTGCACAGACTTTCTCCTCCAATTCCACCTTAGACGATTCCGGTGCTGTTCCTCCATCACTTCCCCCCTCTGACTTCCTCATGGCTGACATTAAAATTTCTTCAGTTGATGTATTTTCTGCCATTACTGGCCTCAATACTAACAAGGCATATGGGCCTGATGGGGTCCCTCCTGTTGTTCTCAAAAACTGTGCTTCTGTGCTTACACCCTGCCTAGGCAAACTATTTCGCCTTTGTCAACTTGTACCTTTCCTTCTTGCTGGAAGTTTGCTCTCATTCAGCCAGTCCCAAAGAAGGGTGACCACTCCCAACCCTCCAACTATCGTCCAATTGCTTTAACGTCCTGTATTTCAAAAGTTTTCGAGTCAATTCTTAATAAAAATTTTTTAAGGCATTTTTCCTATCACAACCTTCTTTCCGATTGTCAGTATGGGTTCCGCTAGACGCTCCACTGGCGATCTTCTCACCTACCTTTCAGACTCCTGGTCATCCTCCTTTGGGACTTTGGCGAAAGCTTTGCCATTGCACTTGACATCTCAAAGGCTTTCGATCGAGTCTGGCATAAATCTTTAATTTCCAAACTGCCCTCCTACGGTTTCTATCCTTCTATCTGTACCTTCATCGCTAGCTTCCTTTCTGGTCGTTCTATAGCTGCTGTCGTAGACGGCCATCGTTCTTCTCCTAGATCTATCAACAGTGGTGTTCCTCAGGGCTCTGTCCTAACACCAACTCTCTTCCTTTTATTCATCAATGATCTTCTAAGCTGTACATCTAACTCTATCCACTCATACGCTGATGACTCCACCCTTCACCTTTCCATTCGGTTCCCGCAACGCCCATCTCAACAGTTACTTCAAGAAACAAGGGATGAGGCTATGGCACACCTAATGTCTGACTTGGCTCATATCTCTGACTCGGGTAAAAATAATATGGTTGTCTTTAATGCTTCTAAGACTCAGTTCTTACACCTATCAACCCGACAAAATCTTCCACAGGTATACCCACTAATGTTTAATATTCAGATTAATCCTGCATCATCCTTGAACATGCTTGGGGTTTCATTTTACTCGGGACTTATCTTGGAAAGATCATATTGCATCTCTTGTAAAATCTGCTTCCAAGAGATTGGGTGTGCTAAGCCGACTCCGCTCTTTCTTTACCCCTGCACAATTGTTGACTCTATACAGGGGTTTTATCCGCCCCTGTGTGGAGTACAACTTCTCATGTGTGGGGAGGCTCCCACATACAGCTCTTCTCAATAGGGTGGAGTCAAAGGCTTTTCATCTCATTAACTCTCCTCCTCTTACTGACTCCCTTCAACCTCTGTCTCTTCGCCGCACTGTTGCATCTTTATCTCTTTTCTATCGCTACTTTAATGGTCACTGCTCCTCTGAACTGTCTGCTTGCATTCCTCCACCTCTACGACGGGCACGTAGCACCCGTCTGGCAGCAAACTCTCATCCCTTTTCTGTCCAACTCTCTAATGCAAGAGTTAACCGTTACTCCCAGTCTTTCATTCATGCAACAGGTCAGCCCTGGAACTGTCTCCCTCTGTCTGTATTTCCTCCTGCCTATGATCTCCAGTCTTTCAAACGCAGTGTGTCCAGGCATCTCAAAATGATCGGACCTTGAATTTGGCTCTCTATTGTATTTTGTTTTTCTCTTGGAGGGAACTGTTACTGCGGGCTCATGGCCTTTGGTTCCTTCTTCCTCGCATAAAAAAAAAAAAAAAAAAACACTGCACCGACGGTCTCTATACGTGGCGGGGAAGGAGTGGCCCTGTACGTCCTTCAGTTGCTCCTCGTACGACAGGTAGGCTCACGGCCACAGCCAATGTACGTACCAGGGTAAGGCGACCCAAGGCTCCGGCCTCAGGACGTACCGGAGAGGACACGGGCTACGTGAGTCCTTCTCCAGCCTCTTCCCCCTGTGGGAGCCCTTCGTCACCACCCAGGAATATAGCCCCGGAGGTGTCACTAGAGTGGTGGCAAGGCCCAATATCGGACCTACCTCCCACGCCTGGGAGATCCTTGTTCTTGCCCGAGTCCCGACAGAGGAGCTGCCGCAGCCCAGCCCTGTTGGCGCCTCTCTCCCTAGGCGCCCGCAGTCCCAGGACCCCCAGGCCAGACCCACCGGTTCCCGACGAAGGCGATCCAGGCTCCCTCACCCCACGGAGCCAGAGACGACAGGCCCGACTGCTCCAGCTGTTCGGCCCCAGTCCCAAGGGCCACCTCTCAGGTCAAGGCCCCCAGACAGGAGGGCCTCCCTGCACCTCACCGACGAGGCTCCAACTCGAGGGCCACCTCTCAGGTCGAGGCCCCCAGATAGAAGGGCCTCCCTGCACCCCACCGACGAGTGTGACCCGGGCAGTGACTCCCCTGCAGGTAATCCCTTGCCCTCTGCAGGCCGGGTCCCCCTAGGGTTCTACTCTCATGCCCCTGTCACGGAGTGAACATTACCCAGGAGATACAGGTAGTGACGCCCCTTGTGCCGAGAACAAACCAGGGGAAATAACAGTGAACAGTGACCTAGTGAAGACCAGTGCGAAACCAGCAACAGTTACCATTAGTCCTAAAGAACTCAGTGCCCGGCAGGACAGGGAATGAACCTTAGAGTAATTATACGAGTCCCCCCAATAAAAGAACTTTCTGTGAACGAATAGAGACTAAGGTGCGCGGGTAGATTAACCCCTTAACCATGGGGTGTCACTTTCGTGACGCTTGGGAGCAAGGGATCATACCGCGGGGCGTCGCTTTTGTGATTGTGTTATTTTGAATTCACCCGGGCTTCCAAGTGGGGGCTTGTATCATCTATCAGTACTGCCAATGTCCAACACTAGTCAGCACTCCTAATCTCATCTGTACTCCCATCCATTGTTGACAATTTAGCCATTTCTCCCCGTTCTTGACTCCCCTCCCTACCCCCCCCTCCATTACCCTATCCTCTCGCCTGCCCGGCCGTGCTACGCTAAGTAAATCTTCCCTGGAATTTTTCACTGATCTCATCCATTGAAATAAGCCCTATGTCCTATTCTTAAACCAAATAATATATACAACAAAGAAATAAGGTAAGTGAGAGTGCCATACACCTGGAATGGGCTAATTATCACCTGACAACACCTCACATGCACTCATTCGCTAATTTTTGCTGTTTTTTTCCCCTTGAAATATGCCGTATAATCTATTTTTGTAATAAATATACATGTAAGGAGGGAAGGGAGAAGCCTAAGTGATATTTACATTCACCTGGAACTACCTAATTTATAATGTATTGTCTAGATTTCCTGCCAATCATTTCAGTGCTATACAGAGCTGTTTCAAGAGCTAACATTGGTAGCACTGAATATCCCCTAAGTAGGCCTCTACCCCGGCCCTCCCTTATCAGTTTACTCTCATCTTCCGAAGTGGAGGTACGTATGTTTCTTCTTGCTGACTTCAGGGCCTTTTTCACCCTCATGCAAATGGCCCTGTGACCTTTACCCCCTACTAAACCTCGTGTGGAAAGAGGTAAAGGGCTGACAATTGATAAAAGAGTGACTACGATCTTTCTATTGAGTAAAACAGTGCAAGTGGAATTGTAAATAATGTGTAAATAATGTGTAAACAGCAAGTGAAAGTAATGAATGTAAATATACGTGAACAATGGAAAATAGTTTTATAAGTTACTTCAAGTGACTGTGCATAACAGTGTAAATAAAATAGAAATGTAAATAACGTAAATAAAATAGAGAACGTAAATAGAAATGTAAATGAGCAGTATTATAAGAATACGAGTATATACCCTAGGAGTAATGAAAGTGAAAGTTTCACTCTAGCATGTCTGAATGCTATGAGTTATGAGAGTGAAGGTGAAAGTGACATTCACACTCAATGCTAGTATACAGGACGAGAAAGTGAATGCTACGTATTTTACTGAAAGAAATTGAATCCCTACAGTGACAATAAACTAATACTACTGAAGGAAACTTATGGATAAAGACTGTAGATATATATAAGTGTTATATAGTAATAGAAATATAAAGTGTGAGGGGTTTTATGAATAATAAATGACAGAGTAACAAAAGCGAACTATGGTGGTACCAATCTTAAGTGGCGGTTTAGGTGGGGCACGAACCTCTATACAATGTTGCCACGTGTTCCATACCCGTTATGAGAACGGCTCAGATATATGTAATAGGCATCACAATAAGATAAACACATAAGAATATAATGGTAACGTGTGTATTATTATATATGAAAGAAGAGTAAACTGATTATGCGTAAAATATTTATGCGGCAATACAGAAACGTGGCATAATTATTTTACAGTGTTGCTTAAAAAAAAGTAGTCACTTTTATTGGCTGTTACCGTATTTCTGGGGTTGGTAATAATGTCACAATTATGATTATAAGATAATATGCAGGAATATAAGCAAAAATATGCCAGTTTCTTAGTAAAAAAAAAATATATACATTAAACCCTCGTGAGCGGCAACACTCACACACACCCAGTCCGACCTGGGCATCTATGAGGGATAGAGGAATAGGCCTGTTTGGGGACACCTTAAAAAAACGCGCCAAGACTTTAACCTCCTGGGTGGTGTGGAAATAAAGTTAAATTTACATTATGTACATTATAACGTAAAAGAAAATAACCAAAATATATCCTAAAATACCACAGACGAGAGAGAGAGAGGGGGGGGGAGGCAGACCAGTGGCAGTGTTGAGTGCAGCTTAGTGAGAGATGGAAGAAGGGAGGGAACGAAGGAGGGAGAGAGTGATTGAATGAAAACAAATCATGGCGCCACAACAACGAGGTCATCTGGCGCCATATGTAAAACAATAATATTTTTAAACATAATTAGATATAACAAAAACAAAATAAAGAAATGAAAGCACAAGTTTATAAGTCACTCATAAAAGAAACAAAATTCCCAAGGGTGATGCACATCTCCCCAAGTAGAGAGAGAGAGAGAGAGAGAGAAGGCTGGCAAGGGACAGTGTTGAGTGCATTGTCAAGCTGAGGGAAAGATGAAGGGAGGGAAGGAAGGAGGGCGAGAATGATTGAATGAAAAGGCGCCGTAACACCGAGGTCATCTGGCGCCATAAGTAAAACAATAATATAATAAAAAACAAAATAAAGAAATGAAAGCACAAGTTTATAAGACATAAAAGAAACAAAATTCCCTAGGGTGATGCACATCCCCCCCCAGGAGAAATATATATATATATATATATATAGAGAGAGAGAGAGAGAGAGAGAGAGAGAGAGAGAGAGAGAGGCATCGCGAGTATGGAAAACGTGGCAACACTGTACAGAGGTTCGTGCCCCACCCAAACCGCCACTTTAGAATGGTACGACCATAGTGCCAGTGCGACGGTCAGACGCGCTCGTAATTTTCATTGCTTTCACAGTGGGTTTTTTTTTTGGAGTATGGATCCCAAACTACTTGAAAATCATAGAGTAGTGTTTATAGTGTTAATATCTGGCTGTGGTAATCATATTACCGGTTGTCAGGAAGTGTAAAGTGGAGACTTCGTTACCCAACTTCAGAGGTCTCCACAAGTCCTACGATAACAGACGAAGGCTCAACAAACATTCCAGGAGAAAGCTGAAGGTATGTGCCATAAGCATATATAATTTTAATATTCTAGGACTAATAACTGATTTTTGGCAAATATTTTTTGAGAGTCTGTCGGAGCCCGAATAACCCCGCAGCACACGCAAAACATCGGTAAACATGCCCGCGGTGTAGGGGTTAAAAGCCTGTGTGTAAGTGTCGCTGCAACTAAGTGACTGTGTCAAGTGTCGCGACCCGCACCCTGTCTTATTTATAGTAGTATTTCCCCTACTATAAATAAGGTTTGGCCATGTGGAGAGAATGGAGGGTGAAAGACTGACGAAGAGAGTGTATGTGAGTGAGGTGCAGGGGGAAAGAGGGAGGGGGAGGCCGAGGATGAGATGGAGAGATGGGGTGGAGAGGTATATGAGAGATGGGGGTGTGAGCTGGGAGCAGGGGAGTGAAATGGCGGGGGACAGGGCGACTTGGAGGCGATTTGTTTGTGGCCACCCCAAACGGGATTGAGGCGTCTGGCAATAGATAGATAGATAGATAGATTTCCCCTACGGACTTCCAATCTTGTTTATTCCCTTTGTGGTCAGTTCAGTGTATATCCTGCCTAAAAGTGACATATGGACAATAACATCTATAATTCGAGACATCCCTGTATGTGCATTGTATTGTGTACTAAGTGTGACTGTATCTTGTGGTGCTGAAGGTTAACTCTGTGTCCCTGTCCCCCTGTATCTCAAATATCACTCTATTTTATTGTAACGGTTAAAATTAAGGCAATAGATGTGTTAAGGTGTACTGCCTGGTTTTTATGTCCTGTTCCTTTGTGGGTGCTTTACTTCCGGTCTGGAAAGAGGACCCCGCGTCAGTCGCCAGTGTTTTTAGGACGAGAAGTCGCCTTAAAAACACCAGCATAACATGCACCAATATTTTTGTGATCCACAGTACAAACTCTCGCTCACTCGTCATGCGCTCACAAAGCGCACTTTTGTTGTTACATGTGAGCTGCCTGCATCCCACATGTCAGCACATACAGGGTGTGGTCAGAAACAATACAAAAAGGTCAGGCAGGTTCTGTCATCAATACATGCATCAGAAAGTCGCTGAAATCTAGGATAATGTTTACAAAACCATAACACCAAATTCCTAAGAATAATGTGAATTGATTCGTTGCACAGTTCTAAGTCAGCTTTCTTCTGTGACGTTGCTTCCGCAAATTACAAATAGGCCAGATACTGTGGGGTTTCAAATGTTTGCCTGTTTCGTCCATTAAAAGCGTTGCATTTTTGTTGATTGATGATTCCTTATGGTTACAGGCGGCGTGATTCTGTTATCGCTGGTACATTATGGTTTTGATTCAGCCGGTCAAAGAGCTGGAACTGGGTCTGTCGCGTATCTCCAAATTTGAAATCAGTTAAGATGGACACCACCGACGACATGGGGTAAACTTGGAGAGTGGTAACGGTCAGGCTCGAATGACACAGGTCTAGGTTTGGTTAGTGGCGTTTGGGTAGGTTAATACCTGACTTTAAATTCATTCGTTTTTGTTTATTTTACCCTTAAGAAAAAAACTAGGTTGGAGTTATTGTTTACAAAGCCTTTAGGCTACACGACATTACCAGTCCCATAATATCTCGCTCAATTTTAATTTGCGGAAGAAACGTCACAGAAGATTGACTAAGAACTGAGCAACGAATTGATTCGCCTTATTATTACGTTGGAATCTGGTGTTATAGTTTTGTAAACATTCACCGAAACTTGGAGTATTAAAGGAACTTCGCCCTGAAACTTCCTCTGGTTTTGGTGCTCTTTTGAAACAATGTAACATCTTTCCTTCCACTGGCCTACATCTTGGAAAATGAACAACTTCCACGAGCTATAGGGGCCTATTCTGAAAATGAAAGCGTTCGCTGACAGTACAAATACTGACTCACGGAAAGTACTGGTCCAAATGATGATGCCTTTACAAAAGTAACAAAAATGACGAGGAGCACAGTTCAAGGTCAATGAAAAGTATGTCTTTTTTTATTTAACTATATACTATCATTGTGAAATATGCTATAAACTCGGCAACAACTGAACATCACCCTACGGTAAAGTTTTCCACAAAACTCGCCTTGACAAACTCATCTCCACTTTCTACAACACGCAGAAAACGTGCAGTTTTGATAACAAAAAAGGCTTAAGAAAAGACGGCACATAAAAAAACTTACAGGTACGGTGCGCGAAGCAGGAACGAAAGTGAAGGGACGATAAACAAATGGGTGTCAAGGAACACAACGTATCCTCCACCCTTCATCACGGCCGCGGCCACACTGACGTTCCGACTCCGAGTCCTTGCACTTTTGCAGTCGGGTCGCGCCTGGGCTAGACGCGCCTCACTGAGAGTATTACTTTCAGAAAATACCAAAGGAGACTCATTTACCTGTTACCGTTTCACTTTGGATAAGAAAAATATACTAAATATAATCTCTTGATTTTGCCAGCTGGGTGTAAGCATACCTAAAACGTTTTTATTTTGCATCTCGAGGTTATGGGAGGGAAATCTTGACGGAAGTGCATGATGTGCAAACAAACGAGGATAGAAAAATATTCATATATTCCCTAAGTATTCAAAACTGAAATCTTCAGTTCCTTGCATCTGATGAAGGAACATGGAGATCATTGTCTACAGTATGGTGATATCTTGTAGCTTCTATGGCATTAAGGGCGTGAAACTGGAGCTTCTATTTTATCTGTGTCCTGACAAACCAACAACCAGGTTCTGCATCCCCTCATTTGAGCAGTAGGGATCGGTGTTGCCCTGTTCACCCATTCACCAGTTTTATTCAAACAAGTTTGTGATTAGATGGATGACGTTTAATACTATACTATATTCATTTACCCAAGTTGGCACGGGACTGGTTTACTGTGACAAATGGTGCCGGAGTTAATGACGTTCCCTCCATACCGCTGCCAACCATCTCTTGAGGCACCATCGTCACAAGTCTCTCGACCCCAGATGAGACATAAGAAATAAGAATGACTGTGCTTCTCTCTCTTTCTCTTCTCGAAGAAAACCTTCAGAGTTTCACTCTGCCACAGATAATTATGTAAGATTATATGCCCATATACCGGGAATGTGGAATAGAGTACATTAGTACATATTGTCACATCCCTGTCGAACACTGCCACAGGCTCCAACAGCAGTAGGTCAGTATATAAACTGAAATACCAGCGCGGCGGGATGAGCCCGACACCACCACCCCATGAGGAGAGAGTGAGGGGTGACACCGACCCCACAGGGAGACAACAGAGAGGCTGACTTACCTGGGCGGGTGTCCAGGCAGCAACGACACATCTCCCTCGCGACGCGGCGACCCTCTTCCGCGCAGCCAGACCACCCAGTAGTGTACGGAAAAAGTACGGTACACTACTCTCCAGCAGAGGAAGTGCTCGACAGAATCGGGGTGGGACTTGCAGTGGCAAGTTCCCAGGCACACCCTCGGACGCCGAGTCTTCTGGATCGGCTCCTTATTTAAGGGAGGACTCAGGAGGAGCCTCTAGGGTTGCTGTTCCCCTGTCTAGACTGAAGGAGGGCACGCTCCATCAGAGCTGCAGTGAAAGCCGAGAGAGTATGTCCGGCCTCATCCTCCCGATGTTACAGGCACAGGGCCTTCCCAGACGGAAGGAGGGCATGCTCCGTCGGAGCTGTGGCGTTAGCCGAGAGTGTATGTCCGGCCTCTTCCTCCCAACGTCTCCATGGCAGGAGGCCCTAGCCCCTACGACAGGAGTACCTAGAGTGCCCTCGTACCCCTGTTCCATGTAGGAGCACAGGCAGTGTCCGAAGGGTCTGCATGACGGAAGGAGTCACCTCCGGCTCGCCCCACCGCCCAGGTGTTAGAGCAAGGTGCCATTCTTTCCAGCTCTTTCCTTGGAGGGCTGGAGCTTCTTCCCCTACAGGTTCCCCTCCAGAGTCCACACCCGACCAGATGCCCCCGAGGCCCGGAGTCTGGTCCCTGCAGGCCAGGTCACCCCAGACACTGACGGGCTCCGCCAGGATCAGAGGCCACAGCTCTTCCCTGTCAGCCTCCCCCTGTAGCAGAGGCAACAGTCCCCAGAACCAGCAGGCCTCCTCAGGCGCTCACTGAGACCGAAGGGCCTCCCCCGATGCAGGCGGCCACGGTTCTCTTCTGACGGCCACCCCGCACCAGGGTATAGGCTGCCCTACCTCGGCAGCATCCTCCTTCCGGTCGACACTCAGGCCAGGACTCCACCAGGCCCTCCCCCAGACCCCGAGGACAACCAAGGGCTGACTTCACACTGACCGACTTTCGGCACTCTTCGGGCCCAGTCCCGAGGGCCCTGCCTCCTGCAGGGCTGACGCGGTGAGGAAGCCGCCCCAGACACTGCCCCATTACTCCCGGACTAGCGGCAACTCCCCAGGCCCCACTGTCCTGTACAGCTCCCCAGACGGCCCGCCTCCCACGCCCGCCCGCCACTTGGAGCTCCCTGCATAGGCCCTCTCCCCCAGGGGCCATGGCCTCCTCTCCGTCAGAACCGTGAGTGACAGGTCTCATGATCATCTACCTCCCCAGTGTCGTGGATCCCCCCCCTTCAGTGAATTATCAACAAACCATTATCCTATGTTCCTATCCCCATACGTGGCACGTTCTTCCCCCGCCCCGACTATAGTATCTCCCCCCTGTTGATGAATCGAGCCCCTGTGAATCACGCACGGAGTGTATAGCCCCAGCCCTAGGTTGAGACCCCCACTCTCTTGGACAGTGACAGACAAGCCAGCACCATTCACATAACATAGCAAGATCTCAGGCTGTATCCCCTACCCCCGGTCCGACTCCCCAGAGAGTAACCCTCCCTATCCTCATTAAACCCCTCTCCCCCCACACCCCCAGTGTGGCCTATGGTATATTCTCGGCCTGTGTGACACGTGTATAGAAGCTACGTTAGCTAGGGACTTGTATATATCACGCGATGATGTATTAGCTAGGACCCGTCTATGTCACGCGAGCACCTAGGCTTAAGACTGCCCCCAAGATATAGGCCCTGAAGCCTTTGCCCAGAGTTGGACAAAAAAAAAAAAAAAAAATTGTCCCTGTGGGTATACTGGGTTGTGTTATGTCCATCTGTCTTTATTAACCCGCCCCGTCCCGGCCACTTTTCGACCACTGGTACCCCCCAATCCCGGGCAATTTTCGACCTTTTTTTTTTTTTTTGCTAAAACTTTCGCTTTTGGTGAGAAACATCGAAAATTCATAGAGAAATCGCTCACCTGAGGTTTAAAATACACATTACAGGTAGGAGAGCCTCCTTACTTTACTGGGTTTTCTATCAGGCTGGCACCAAAGAAAACGAGTTCTATGGGAGGATAACTATTTCACACCACTCATAAACGGTATTTATTTATTTACTGTTACGAATTTATATGTAGTACAAAAGTATATTGGTTTTCAAGCAGTAATATAGGCATTATAAGCATTGTTTCACTCACTAATACCTGACCTTTTTTTGCCACATTACCTGATCATCATTTCTAACTGTTTCTTCCTCTAATGCTATGTAAAGTTTGTCCTCCACATTGTCATTGATTGGGGAATCACTCTGGCCCTGAATTTCGTACCGTGGCATGACATGGCTATACAGGCCAGGTCACTGATAACAGGTGAATTGCTGAGAAAAGGGCATGCAGGGGGGGGAGGAGGTCATGCTGGGTAAGGCATTGTCTCTGCCTGGCATCTTGTTGAGGCAGGTGTCCCGTGTATACGTACCAAAAATGACTCGCGAAAATTGAAAATTGTGGAAATTATGAACCTTGCAATTGCAGGACGTTGAAGTACGTCCTCGGGATTAGCTGTGACAAAACGTGAGGACGTGGAAGTACGTCCTCGGGACGGCGCGGGTTAATGTACTACCTATAGTGGTGACATATTGCTTGTGATATGGTGGGAGAAATGAACTAACAGTGGGTAATCTGTCTTTCTCAACACGTAACTACTGTTGTTTACTGAGGATTTGTCTTAAATTTTTGGACCACAGACTTTAGCCAATTGTACATGGTTCAAAGGAAAAGAGACCTTATAAAGGCAAGTAAGGCTAACCTGGTAACAATTACGGGACTGAACTGTGAAATCAGCACAGAATATCGTTGGCAAAATATGGTACCAGAGTCTACTGATGTGCAAGGTAACCAATCATCCTGCTAGTTCCACTCTCTGCAGCACTTCTGTTGGGAATGAGTCGTACGTCTGGCAGCTGATGGAGCATGCACAATGAACTAAAGGAGTCAGGATTTCCAGGGAATCAGAATTTCTCACTGGTATAGTGAGAAATCCTGACCCCCTGGAAAATTTGACTCCTTGCGTTTATTTAGCATGTGGTGTTGGCTGCCAGAAACATGCCTGACGTACAAATCATTCACTCTAACTCTGGAGAGAGAACTTACAGCTGGTTATTTTAACTTTCGGTGAATTTAGACATGGGAATTTCACCCATGATAATCTCGAATGATTTATATTGTTAAGCCCCGTCAATTTTATCATTTTAGAATCTTGATCTCACATTTACTTTCTTTTTCTTCTCTGTCGTAATGTATGATGGGTCAAATTCATTGAGCCAAACAAAATAGGGGATGAATCCAATGTAAACAAAGAAGCTGCGGACATGGACGAAGGGAGACTGATTATCAGGCTAACATAGCCTACAGTCTTATTATGGTTATTTTAAACGGTCTAGAATCTTATGAGCAGTTACACTACAATCTTATGATAACCAATCATCCCACTAGTTCCACTCTCTGCAGCACTTCTGTTGTGAATGAGTTGTACCTCTGGCAGCCGACGGCGCATGTGCAATGAACACAAGGAATCAGAATTTCTCGGTACACCGACTGACCACATCAAGCGAGAAAGTACGTGGCGTGCATAAACTGCTTGCTAATATGAGAATAGCATTCACATACATAGATGAAGACAAGATGAGAAAGATATCATTCATCCGACCAACCCTAGAGTATGCATCAGTAGTCTGGAATCCTCATCTCAAAAAACATATAGACAAGACTGAAAAAGTACAAAGGGCAGCTACAAGATGGGTACCAAGCTTAAAGAATCTAAGCTACTAAGAAAGACTAGAAAAACTTAATTTACCAACACTACAGGAGAGAAGAGAAAGAGGAGATATGATTATGCATCTCAGGGAAAGAGAAGATACACATAAATGAGAATATAACCTTTAGGGAAGCATCAGCAAGAGGACACTGCAAAAAACTACATAAAAAGAGAGGTGATAAAGACGTAAGGAAATTCAGTTTCCCAAATAGGGCAATTGATCAGTGGAATGCGCTACCAAATGAAATAGTGGGTGCCAAAACAATTCATAAATTTAACCCCTCCGTGGCCGTGGGTCTGGAATTTTCTGTGCACCGTAGGCCGACGCGGGGGCCATTTTCAGAAATTTCGAAGTGATTTTTTTTTTCCTTGCCATATTGAAGGGAAAGTTCTGATACATCTAACAGTGTAAATCCCAGCTTCCTAGACCCATTCTGCGACTTGCAATGGAGCACAAAAGTTGCAGAAATATCGGCAACAGTTATCCGCCGCCTAGGGGCGCTGCTGCAGTGCAACTTCACAGTTATTTTTTTTTTTTTACCCCCAAAACAATGCGAATGATGCCGAAATGTTGCACATATATTAGATATGATGATATCAAATGATTTCTGTACATAATGTTAGGAATGGGTGGAAAAAAAATTATTTTTTTTCACTTTTTTTATATATGTTTATAGTAGTTTTGAGCTATTATTTATGTTATCGTTGTGCCCATGCTTGGAAAAGGGAATGAAAGGCTTGTATTTTCAGCCCTGAGAAAATTGTCCATCCTCCGAGGCTACAGTCGTTCTGTCTTATGAAGGCAGTTTGGGTGAGGTCTCCTAAGACCTCACACCACTAGCTCTGTTGCCACATCACTGCCGCCACACGTGTAATTACTCTTGCTGACCTCTCTCTCCCACTCTCCTATTTTAAGGTAGTAACTACTTATAAATGAATTTTAAATACTCTATAGATGTAATTAAAAAAAAAACTATAGTACACTATAGTATAAATCCGGTAAGATTTTTCAGCGCTGGTTTTGCGACGTTGTCAAGTGGAGTGACACGAGAGATGCCCTTGTGTGTGCAGGTCATACTCTGTCAGTCTCCCGCCATGGAAGCTTGCCCATTAAAATTCAAAACGAGAAAAAATATAGAAAATAAAAACAGAGGTAATTAATATAAAGAGAGAGAGAGAGAGAGAGAGAGAGAGAGAGAGAGAGAGAGAGGCACGTGTGTGGCGGCGATGTGGCAACAAAGCTAGCGGTGTGAGGTCTTAGGAGGCCCCACCCAAACTGCCTTCATAAAATAGAACGACTGTAGGCTCTCCCACTGGAGATGAAAGTGGAGGGTTAGATCCAATAGGAGCGTTCGCGTGACTGGAGAAATGCCAGATATCACCAGTATTTTAATTTTTCGGATGGAAAAAAAATCACATGTTGGGCAATGATTGAATGGCCTTTTTCATGCATCTTATATACTGTAAAATTATGTAAATATTCTATTTCTTCTCTATAAAACAGTGTTTTGTCAATGCAGCATGAAAAAATATAGTAATATAAAAAATATTTCACAGCGGTTGCTGCCTGGTTTATGCATGCATAGAAATATACATGTATATCTTTAAGCAACAATAACAGTTGTTATAATTCATACTAACACACTAAACTCCCTGTGAGTAAGAATAAAACTTAATGCACTTCAAGAAAGCATGTCGATATTTAGTTGCTGCCTCTGGTACAACAAGTTTTCCAAGCAAACCAAAACAGTTGTGTCTTTACTCCAATGCTTTACTCGCACAGTGACCTACTCCATCAGCTGGCTGGCTTCGTACGTCTGGCAGCGCTAGGCTTCGATACGCCGCGCCGTAACATTTTAGAGTCTAATAAATATTAAACTATGGATAAACCATATTTGTCATTTTTTGTACGTCAGATTATATACGAATGTCATTATTCATACGCCTTTTTTTGCTTCTTAGTCCAAAAACAATCTTACTGACAGATACTGTCCTACCCTTCTTAGGGAAGAATATATAAATATACCCCCCTGGGGGTAGGGGGGTTTTCAAGAATACTCCCCCAGTATCCCTGCTTGTCGTAAAAGGCGACTAAAAGGGTTGGCGGAGGGTTAGTGCCCCTCCCCGGAAAACAACTAACTAAAAAAACAAACAAGAAGCCTCGGACAAGGACTGACCAAACGTTGACGACCCAGGACCGGACAAAGGACTTGGTAATGTGTACATGGAATGTAAGAGGAGCGAATGATGAGGTGAAAGAGAGAGAGATTGTCCAGGTGCTTGAGGATGCGAAAGTGGATGTATGTGGAATAACTGAAACAAAATGGAGAGGAGAAAGTGTGAGAGAATGGGAGTATGGATGGGGTATATGTGCAGGAGTAGATGAGAATGAGAGGGCAAAGGAAGGAGTGTGTATAGTTGTGAGTAAAAGATGGAAGAAGAGCATAAGACAGTATGGATCAGTTGGGTCAAGGATTGTGTGGGTAAAGTTGAAAGTTGGAATACAAATGTGGGCGATTGTGTGTGTGTATGCGCCAACGCAAGATCGTGCTAGAAGAGTGAGAGAAGAGTTCTGGACAAATGTGGAAGTGTGCATGGAAAAGTTTGGAAGGAGTGAGAGAGTGTTTTTGATTGGTGATATGAATGGTAAAGTTGGTAATGTGAAGGTGGATGGAATAGTTGGTGAGTGGGGTGTGCCTGCTGAGATAGATGATAATGGGAGTGCGCTAGTGGACATTTGTGCTGGGAGGGGGTTGGTAATAGCCAATACCCTCTTCAGGCATAAAATGATCCACAGGTATACATGGCGAGTGATGAGAAGGGTGGGTGGTGAACTGAATGAAAGGAAGGCAATGATTGATTATGTGTGTGTGGATGAAAGGATGCGAAGATGTGTAAAGGATGCAAGAGTGTATAGAGGTTGGGGGAGTGGACTTTCTGACCACTACTTGGTGGTGGCCAGAATTAGGTTGCAAGTAAGATGGAGGAATAGAAGAAGGGAAAGACGAGAGGAAGGAGTAGTTGCAAGGAGAGTGGAAAGGTTACAAGAGGATGAGAAAAAGGCAGAGTATAAGAGAGAAGTGGAGGAACGATTGGGCAAATATGAATTGGAGCAGATGGGAGACGTGGAAGGTGTGTGTAAGATATTTACAGAAGAAATATGTGCAGCATGTGATGTGGTGTGTGGAAGGAAGAGAAGACGGAGGGGGTGCAAGGAACAGCGTGGTGGACTGAAGAGGTGAAACAGGCTGTGGCACAAAAGAAGAAAGCATACAATGAATGGATGAGAAATAGGGGCGTGGAAGAAGTTGAGAGGCGGAAGAGAGAGTTATATGTGGAAAGGAAGAGAGAGGTGAAAAGATTAGTAAGAGAGAGTAAGAAGAGAGTGGATGAGGAATTTGGAAGGAATTTGAGTGTAAAGTGGAGGGACTGTAAGAAAATGTTCTGGAGAGAAGTGAAAAGAGTAAGACAGGGTGGAAGTGAAGTTAGCAGGGGAGTGAAAGATAAAAATGGTAGATTACTAGTGGAGAAGGGAGAAAAAGTGAACAGATGGAGAGAACACTTTAAGGAATTGTTGAACGTGGAGGATGGAAGTAATGCGAGTATAAGTGGCTGGGGAATGGCTGGGAGAAGGAGGGAGGTGAGAAGACAGGAAGAAATCAGTAGGATGGAAGTTGTGGAAGCAATGAAGAAAGTTAAATCGGGAAAGCCCCAGGAATTGATGGAGTGTGTGGTGAAATGCTGAAGCATGGGGGAGAGATAGTAGTAGAATGGATGTGGAAGATGTGCAGATTGGCCTGGGAGGAAGGTAGAGTCCCGGAGGATTGGAAGTCAGGTATAATTATTCCCTTGTACAAAGGAAAAGGGGAAAAAGAAGTGTGTGGTAATCATAGGGGCATTTGTCTTCTTAGTATAATAGGAAAAGTGTATGGTAGGTTACTTATAGACAGAGTTAGAGAAAGAACAGAGAAATTAGTTGGAGAAGAACAGGAGGCATTAGGAAGGGAAGAGGTTGTGTAGATCAGATATTCATTCTTAGATCTTTAGTGGAAAAGTTTCTAGAGAAGGGAAAGAAGTTGTATGCGGCTTTCATGGATTTGGAGAAAGCATATGACAGGGTGGATAGACAAGGATTGTGGAAAGTGTTAAGAATATATGGAGTAGATGGGAAGTTGTTGAATGCTGTGAAGAGTATGTACGATGGTGCGAAGGCTGCAGTGCGTGTGGATGGTGAACTAAGTGAATTTTTCTCTGTGAAAGTTGGTTTGAAACAGGGATGTGTCATGTCTCCATGGTTGTTCAATCTGTACATGGATGGGGTAATAAAAGAGGTACAAGGTAGGGTAGTGGATGTTGGAGTGGCCCTGGTGAGAGAGGATAGTGTTTGGAAACTCCCTGTACTGTTGTTTGCAGATGATACTGTGTTGTTGAGTGAAGACGAAGGGGAGCTGCAAGGCTTGGTGGATGAGTTTGAGAGAGTGTGTAAGAAACGGAACCTAAAGGTGAATGTAGGGAAGAGTAAAGTGATGGTCTTTGAGAGAGGTGAAGTCAGTGAATGTACAGCGAGGTTGGATGGTGAGGAATTGGAAAATGTGAGTACGTTTAAGTATTTGGGTAGTGTGATGAGTAAGGATGGAGGTTTGGAGGGTGAAGTGCTTGAAAGGGTACAGCAGGGAAGAAAGGTTGCTGGTTCCTTAAAAGCAGTGATAAGAAACAGGGAAGTGAGCATGGAAGTAAAAAAGTTACTACATGACAGTATTGTGATACCAACTCTAACGTACGGAAGTGAAGCTTGGACATTGTTGGAAGGACACAAGTCAAGAGTGAGAGCAGTGGAAATGAGTTATTTAAGAGGAGCCTGTGGAGTCACGTGGAGAGACAGGCTGACGAATGAGGATATAAAGGAGCGTTGTGGTGTGGATGTGGATGTGATAGGAAGCGTTGTGAGGAACACACTGAGGTGGTTTGGCCATGTGGAGAGGATGGAGGGTGAAAGATTGACGAAGAGAGTGTATGTGAGTGAGGTGGAGGGTGGAAGAGGGAGGGGGAGACCGAGGATGAGATGGAGGGATGGGGTGGAGAGGTATATGAGAGAGGGGGGTGTGAGTTGGGAGCAGGGCAGTGAAATGGCGGGGGACAGGGCGACTTGGAGGCGATTTGTTTGTGGCCACCCCAAACGGGATTGAGGCGTCTGGCAATAGATAGATAGATAGAATTTTTAGGCGATATTTTGGGTGAAATAGCACAAATAAGAGTAATTTACATTTTTTTTAACCCCTAAAGCGCGGCCAATGGACAGCCGACCCCCCCCCCCCGGGTGGTGGGGTTGTATCGCGGTCTGAGTACCTGTAGGAAAATATTAGCCAAAAATCAGAATTTAACCCTAGAACATTATACTTGGTATGGCAGATAGTACTTACATTCAGCTTTCTCCAGAGACAGGTGTTGAGCCTTCGTGGGCTACCCAAGGACTTGTGGAGACTTGCAAAGTTGGGTAACAAAATCTTCACTTTCACACCTCCAGCAACCCGGTTTCCCCTCTACCACAGCCTCATTCTGTCACAGCAAACTTTATACTACAACATACAGGTAGTTTGGAATCCGTATTTGTACAATAAGCACTGAAAATAAGGCTAAAATCAACAAAGCGTACGGCCGACATGCAGCGCGGCGGCAGTCTTCTCGTCACTCAACATTTCCATTTTCACAGCTAAAAACACGTATACTACATTATTTTCAATCATATTACTTCCCAAAAGATCACCACGGCGCTCTTTTTATTCTGCCTTACGCCCGTCACTTTATTCTCGTTCCTGTCGGTTGCTCGCACTAACTCGGAAGAGCTAGAACTTGCCATAATGTCACTTTGAAAGCCTGCAGTAAACTGATGCTAAACAGGGGCAAACCGTGCGAAAAAAAGCTAGTGTGACAACTGGAGAAACAAGAGTTTCCTATTTGCATAAACTGCTTGTGAGAGGAGAGCGCAGATTTACAGTTCTGAGCAGTCAGAGCGCTGCCATGTATCACATCCAGGCTGGCCGGGCCGTGGTGGGGGGGAGACGGGGGAAAAATGCGATACTTGGCAACAACGGAGGTCAGTAGTACAAAGGTAAAGTATGCTAATTGTAGCTAAAGGGTGGTGGTACTGATAGACAATACCAGCTGGAACATCCTTGCCCGTGTTTATTCAAAATTAACTCGAATCGCAAACGCGACAATCCGCCGTTATGTCCTTTTTGGTGAGCGTCGCAAACGCGACGACCCGCGCTTTAGGGGTTAAAGGTATTTGCTTAACCAATATCATAAATATCAATCAGAAAAAGAGCACTGAAGATTAACTAAGACCCCCTTAGCCCATCAAAACAAAAATGAGACATAGAGTCTGGTGGTGTCTGGCAGATTTTCCACTCACCGCAAACGCTCCTATTAGCAATACGGAAGTTGAGTGCCAACTTCCAGCTCTCACACCACGTGCATGGCTAAAAACAGAATTGTAATGCAGTTTCAAAACTAAGAATCAGTCTAAGTATTACGAATACAGACACAAAGCAGAAGTAAATACGTTTACAGACGGGGGAAAATGTATTTTTTCCATAATAACACGTTAACCTTTATCATTTTACCTTGTTATTTTCGCAATATATGTTGCTGTCTCGTAAACAGGGTGGTTGTGTGTATTTTGCAAGGAGGGAAAATGATAAGTAATCCCTCTAATATCCGAACGCCCAATATTCGAACATCCCCACTAACCAGACATAATCGTCACGGGATCCAATATTCCCAAAATGGTCCGAAAACCACAAAAAAAAAATGAAAACAAAAAAATTCCCACCCGTAATTTGAACTTGGCGTGCGTGGCGTGGGACAGCTTTGTTGTGGTGCGTCATTCCTCCGACGTCTGCTAGAGCCCTCCTGCTTCCTCCCCACTTTCCACCTGTCTCTCGTCGCAAGTGAATGCTCGTCGTCATGGCTGCCCAAGTGCTCGCTTTTGTGGTGATGCCTTACCTGCTGCAGGCACTCCTGCTGCTCTCGTGCCTCTCCTTCATGTGTGTGATGATGGCCCTGCCGCCTGAGAAGAGGATGAGAGTGGTGTTGACTCTGGAGAAGAAACGGGAGATATTGGAGAAAGTAGATGCGGGGTGGTCTTCTTCCCGCATCCTCCGCAAGTTCAACCTGGCCCGATTTACTTTGTTTGATATTAAGAGATCCCGAGACAAACTCATGCAGTACACGGCTGACTTCTCGCTGAGAAGGAAACGCAACATGGAGAGGAAGGTGATGTTTACTCCCAAGTTTGCTGAAGTCGACCACTCCACGTTGATTTGGTATCGACAGCAACGTGCTGCTGGTGTGATGGTACGTGGTACGGAGCTGAAGGTTGCTGCTGAGAAGTTCGCCAGGCTTCATGACGCCCTAGACTTCAAGGCATCCAAGGGTTGGCTCTTTGCGTTTAAGTTACGGCATGGCCTTACCAACCGTAAGGCTCATGGCGAAGCTTTGGACGCTAACGAGGATGGAGTTGACGAGTTTCGGCACAAGGTGAAGGGCTTGATTGACAGGGAGGGCCTCACTCTCGGTCAAATCTACAACGCTGACGAAACTGGTTTATTCTATCACTCTGCCAACGAACACTCTAAACAAGGAGACAGAGAAGTGTGTACCTGGCCGCAAGCTTTCCAAGGAACGGATATCTGCCTTGTGTTGTGCCAATGCTAACGGCATGCACCGGCTTAAGCCCGTTATTGTTGGCTGCACAAAGCAGCCTCGGTGTCTTCGTGGGGTGATGGATGTCCTTCCTGTCGTCTGGTACCATTCTTTGAAGGCATGGTTTACAGCCCAGATCTTCAAAGACTGGTTCCACCGCCATTTCGTCAAGGAGGTCATACATTACCAGACGGAGAAACTGGGAATCCCACGCGACCAGGTAAAGGCCCTCCTTCTCCTTGACAGTGCACCTGCCCACCCATGTGACAAGGACTTGGTAGCTGAGAATGGCCGCATTAGGTGCATGTTTCTGCCACCTAATACGACTGCTCTCATCCAACCAATGGACCAAGGAGTGATCGTGGCAACGAAGAGGCTGTACCGAAGGAAGTTCCTGGACGAGGTGATGGTTGTTCTCGAGGATGAGGATGAGCGCAGGAAGGGATGGGACACGTGAGGCCAGCAGACTTTGGAAAACCTTCGCCGCTACAGCATCAAGTCTGCAATCTACAACTGGGCCAGTGCATGGAAGGAAATCCCTGTCAAGACTTGAGAAAATGGTTGGTCTCGTCTGCTTCTCGGAACGGATGTGGAGTATAATTTCCTAGGTTTCGACGTGGATGACTTCCATGCACGTCTACGTACGCATGGTGACGATGTTGATGTGGACGATGTGCGTGAGTGGTTGGATGACGACGAGGGCGATCCTGGGTATCATACCCTGTCTAATATCGAGATCGCATCTTCAGTTGCTGGTGTCAGTACCCAGCTTGAAGATTCCGACGAGGACGGCGACGATGATGCGGACTCCTTTCAGCATAACACAACTCCAGCCATCCCCAAGCTGAGCGCACTCTGGGAACACCTAGAGTTCGTTCTGGACTACCTGGAACACCCGGACTGCGACAGGGAGATGGGGCCCTCGGGACTTGTGGAGGAAGTGCGTGCTTTCAGGCATCGCATCATTAATCGTCAGAATCGTCGTTCCTTGCGTCCATCAACGATTGACAGTTTTATCAGGCCCGTGACCCCCTCTGTGCCCAGCCCTGGCTCCACTTCGATGCCTCACCAAGACAGGCCCTCATGCTCCTAGCCACAGCCCAGCACATCAGCCACGGTGGAGTCACCGCTCAACAGGAGTTTGCGTCTGTCTTCAGAGTCGTCTGCAGTGGGTACGCCATCACCACGACCCAGCGACACACCCCTAGGTCACTTGCCAGCGATACTCTCAGACTCTGATGGTGAATAGACGCCAAGAACTTCTCCACTAGACCACACGGGAATTTACAGTGTTGTGCAGTGAAAAAAACAGTGCATTTTGTTAAGGATTTACAGTTATGAGTGAAAAGATAAACAATTTTTGGACTAAATTTAACGTAAATAGACGTGTGTTTTTGCTTTAGAAAATGGTTATAAGAGTTGAAAGACTTAAAGTGCAGAGTGCAACACTTATTAAGTTAGAATGGAGCATAAGTTGGACAAGAGTGCGCACTGTGAAGAGAATGGACTTCTGAGTGCGAATGACTAAGTTCAGTTGAAGACTTCATGAACAGTGTATTGCAAGTGCTTCAGGAAATCCTTCTTATTGTCAGAGTCTGAGAGGAGGCGGTTTTTCATCGAGATGGCCAGGGACTTGCTGTAAGTAGGCAGAATGTTTCATGCTGTACTCTACTGTATTTTCCATACTATACTTACCTCAAACACCTCGTTTCACTCTTTTATGTCCCTTATTGGTGTGAATATGATGTGTCTTAGGTGCTATGGATGTGCAGTAGGGAGGTGTTTTTCTGAGTTAGGCTAGGTTAGGGTCCATAACTACCAGTCCAGGAGCCAGGGACTTGCAAGTACCCAGAATGTTGAATATTGTATGAACCTACCTCAAAAACCTCATTTTATGCTTCTTTTGCATTTATTTCAGTCTTTTATGTGCCTTATTGGTGTGATTTGGGTCTTAAATAGGTGCTATGCATGTCCAGAGGGAGTTGTATAGGTGTTTTTCTGAGTTAGGGTCCATAAGTACAAGTCCAGAAGCTGGGGCTCACTACCCAGACAGGACCACTATCCGGACCTGCCTATGGCTCTATTACGTCGGATATTGGAGGGATTACTTTTCTGTTTGGGTCGAGATAATGGGTGTAACTATGTGTTTTAAGGCATGGCCATGAGCGAAAAAATCGTACATCGGCAGCAGGTGGTGAGCTGACAGATGATATGGTAGAAGGTGAAGTGTAGGTTAGTCTCATGTCCGTGATGTTTGTTCACTTCCCGTAAGTTTTCGCAGTTTTCTACAAGTCGCATTGCATCGAATGATCCAAACCATTACAGCAAACCTGTGCAAATAGGTAAAGATACCAAGACAAAAATGTATTTTTCACATCATGTCATTTTTGTTTGCGCCTGTATTAATTCATAATCGTAAACAGGTGGTTGTGTGTGTTTTGCAAGAGAGGACAAAAATTATATTTTCTGCCTGGGTCGAGATAATGAGTGTAGCTGTGCTTGTTTAGGTATGGCCAGGAGCAAAAAAATAGAAAATCCACTCATCACAGGAGTAGGCTCTGAACTGCTTCATGGGGTGTACGGGAGCGTAGTGTAGGTTAGTCTGAATACGTTCAGAATATTCATTCATTTTCCCCAAATTTTTGCAGTTATTTAAAGGCCGCGCTCAGATGACGCCTGCAGCCATTTATCGGCTAAACATCATTCGACACCGGCGGCCGTGGAGGGGTAAAGGATATGTATGATAAAATTGGTTTAATACACAGGACAGTGCAAGCTTGACTCATTCCTGTAAATATACAAATAGGTAAGAACAGCCACACACAGAAACATTACAGAAAAGAGAGGATGGGTGGACAGTATCTATATAGATTTCAAGAAAGTATTTGACAGTGTATCGCACCAATGACTTTTATGGAAACTGCACCATCAAGGAGGTATCCAAGGCAACCTTTACAGTTGGATGCAGGATTTTCTCAGAAAAAGGAAAATGAGAATGGTACTAAGGGGAAATTACTCATCATGGAGAGAAGTGACTAGCAGAGTTTCACAGGGCTCAATGCTGGCACCGATTATATTTTTAGTATACATAAATGACATAGACAGTAACATTGGAATTGGAAGCTATCTAAATATGTTTGTGGATGTTGCAAAAATACAAAGGAAAATTACTTTTTTTTTTTCTTTTTTTTTAATGCAAGGAAGAAGGAACCAAAGGCATGAGCCCGCAGTAACAGTTCCCTCCAAGAGAAAAACAAAATACAATAGAGAGCCAAATTCAAGATCCGATCATTTTGAGATGCCTGGACACACTACGTTTGAAAGACTGGAGATCATAGGCAGAAGGAAATACAGACAGAGGGAGACAGTTCCAGAGCTGACCTGTTGCATAAATGAAAGACTGGGAGTAACGGTTAACTCTTGCATTAGAGAGTTGGACAGAAAAGGGATGAGAGTTTGCTGCCAGACGGGTGCTACGCGCCCGTCGTAGAGGTGGAGGAATGCAAGCAGACAGTTCAGAGGAGCAGTGACCATTAAAGTAGCGATAGAAAAGAGATAAAGATGCAACAGTGCGGCGAAGAGACAGAGGTTGAAGGGAGTCAGTAAGAGGAGGAGAGTTAATGAGACGAAAAGCCTTTGACTCCACCCTATTGAGAAGAGCTGTATGTGGGGAGCCTCCCCACACATGAGAGTTGTACTCCACACAGGGGTGGATAAAACCCCTGTATAGAGTCAACAATTGTGCAGGGGTAAAGAAAGAGCGGAGTCGGCTTAGCACACCCAATCTCTTGGAAGCAGATTTTACAAGAGATGTAATATGATCTTTCCAAGATAAGTCCCGAGTAAATGAAACCCCAAGCATGTTCAAGGATGATGCAGGATTAATCTGAATATTATTAAACATTAGTGGGTATACCTGTGGAAGATTTTGTCGGGTTGATAGGTGTAAGAACTGAGTCTTAGATGCATTAAAGACAACCATATTATTTTTACCCCAGTCAGAGATATGAGCCAAGTCAGACATTAGGTGTGCCATAGCCTCATCCCTTGTTTCTTGAAGTAATTGTCTCTTGAAGTAACTGTTGAGATGGGCGTTGCGGGAACCGAATGGAAAGGTGAAGGGTGGAGTCATCAGCGTATGAGTGGATAGGGTTAGATGTACAGCTTAGGAGATCACTGATGAATAAAAGGAAGAGAGTTGGTGATAGGACAGAGCCCTGAGGAACACCACTGTTAATAGATCTAGGAGAAGAACGATGGCCGTCTACGACAGCAGCTATAGAACGACCAGAAAGGAAGCTAGCGATGAAGGCACAGATAGAAGGATAGAAACCGTAGGAGGGCAGTTTGGAAATTAAAGATTTATGCCAGACTCGATCGAAAGCCTTTGAGATGTCAAGTGCAATGGCAAAGCTTTCGCCAAAGTCCCGAAAGGAGGATGACCAGGAGTCTGAAAGGTAGGTGAGAAGATCGCCAGTGGAGCGTCCCTGACGGAACCCATACTGACGATCGGAAAGAAGGTTGTGATAGGAAAGATGCCTTAAAATTTTTCTATTAAGAATTGACTCGAAAACTTTTGAAATACAGGACGTTAAAGCAATTGGACGATAGTTGGAGGGTTGGGAGTGGTCACCTTTCTTTGGGACTGGCTGAATGAGAGCAAACTTCCAGCAAGAAGGAAAGGTACAAGTTGACAGACAAAGGCGAAATAGTTTGCCTAGGCAGGGTGTAAGCACAGAAGCACAGTTTTTGAGAACAACAGGAGGGACCCCATCAGGCCCATATGCCTTGTTAGTACTGAGGCCAGTAATGGCAGAAAATACATCAACTGAAGAAATTTTAATGTCAGCCATGAGGAAGTCAGAGGGGGAAGTGATGGAGGAACAGCACCGGAATCGTCTAAGGTGGAATTGGAGGAGAAAGTCTGTGCGAAGAGATCTGCTTTATCAGTAGAAGAAATAGCTACAGAACCATCAGAGTAGAAAAGAGGAGGGAAGGATGATGAGGTAAAGTTGTTAGAAAGATTTTTGGCAAGGTGCCAGAAGGAGCGGGAAGAATTCGAGTTGGAGAGTTGAGAGCATTTAGTATGGATGAAATTATTTTTAGTAGAGCGAAGAACAGACTTAGCACGATTCCGGGCAGAAACGTAAAGATTATGTGATTCAGGGGTGGGTTGGCTTCGGTACCTTTTGTAGGCCTTCTCCTTGTTGCGGACAGCATTAGAACAAGCGTGATTAAACCAAGGCTTTCTTGCGTTAGTCAAAGGATATGAGAAAGGAATGTATGCTTCCATGCCCGAGAGAATAACCTCCGTAATGCGCAAGGCACACTCAGATGGCTCACGGCCATGGAAGCAATAATCATTCCAGGGAAAATCAAAGAAGTACTGCCTGAGGGCCTCCCAGTCCGCGGCTCCAAAATGCCAGAGACGACGTTTCCCTGGAGGGTCCGCAGGCCGTACTGGAGCGATAGGACAGGTTAAGGTAATAAGGTTGTGATCGGAGGAGCCCAACGGAGAGAAAAGATTAACAGAGTAAGCAGAAGGATTAGTTGTGAGGAAGAGGTCAAGTATGTTGGAGCTCTCTCCAAGGCAGTCAGGGATACGGGTAGGGTGCTGTACAAGCTGCTCTAGGTCATTAAGGATAGAAAAGATGTAGGCTTGTTTACCAGGTGGATCCGTGAAAGGAGAGGAGAGCCAAAGGTGGTGGTGAACATTGAAATCTCCAAGAATGGAGATTTCAGAGAAAGGAGATATGGACAGAATGTGTTCCATCGTAGAAGTAAGATAGTCGAAGAATTTTTGATAGTCAGTAGAATTAGGGGATAAGTAAACAGCACAGATATATTTAGTCAGAAAATGACAGGAAAGCCGAAGCCAGAGAGTGGAGAATTCAGAAGAATCAAGTTCAGGAACACGAGAGCAAGATAAGTCGTTGCGTATGTATACACAACAGCCACCTTTGGCTTTGAAATGAGTATAGAGAAAGTAGGAGGATACAGAAAAGGGTTTGCTGTCAGTTGCCTCAGACAGCTGAGTCTCCGTTAGAAAAAGAAGGTGAGGTTTAGAGGAGGAGAGGTGGTGCTCAACAGAGCGAAAGTTAGATGAAAGGCCGCGAATGTTGCAGAAATGAAGAAGAAGAGAGTCAGACAGTGGTTCCAGGCACCTCGAGTCGTCACCGGGAGAGGGGCAGATGGCGGGGGCATTTATGGTCCCCCCCCCTGGGGACTCCGAGGCTGGGTGAATTGATGCCATTTTGGTGAATTTTGAATAGGAAGTGTAGTGTGTACTGTGCATGTTGTTTGGTGAAGATAGATAGAGAAATTTGTACTGGAGAGCATGCTGGCCTACTCTCTGTGTAACTGAGACACTGAAAAAGTTCAGCAAAGGGGGATGGTCAGGAACTAGTCCTGAGGGCTGATGAAACGGGAGCTCCAGCACTCCCTGTCATCAGCTTTCCATCCACCTCGGGAGTACTGCCCTGCTCGACTGGTGCTACAGTCTACTCCTCTAACACACATTCTTGCAAAGAGCTACAAGAAGAATTAAATAAGCTTCATGAATGGAGCAATAAATGGCAAATGGAATTTAATGTGGACAAGTGTCATGTAATTAAGTTTGGTAAAAGTGAGAAAAGACCAGATTGGAATCATAAGTCAGGAAGATCAACCCTACACATATCAGAAAGGAGAAGGACCTAGGAGTGATTATCAATAACAGACTATCTCCAGCTGACCGCATCAGTGAAAAGGTACATAACATGTATACACTGCCTGCTAATATGAGAACAACATTCACATACATAAATGAAGACATGCCGAGAAAGATAATAACATCATTCATCAGACCAACTCTGGAGTATGTATCAGTAGTCTGGAATCCTCATCTCAAAAAACACATAGATAAGATCGAAAAATTACAAAGGTAGCTACAAGATGAGTACCAAGCTTAAGGGATCTAAGCTACAAAGAAAGACTAGAAAAACTGAATCTGCCAACACTACAGGAAAGAAGGAAAAGAGGAGACACGATTATGCTATATAAATGCATCTCAGGGAAAGAGAAAATGGACATAAATGAATATATAACCTATGGGGAAGTATCAGCAAGAGGACACTGCAAAAAACTACATAAAAAGAGAGGCAATAAAGAGAAGGAAATTCAGTTTCCCTAAAAGGGTAATTGATCAGTGGAATGCAATATTGAATAAAATAATGTGGGCCAAAACTATTCATAAATAAAAATGGTTTAATACACGGGACAGTGCAAGCTTGACTCATTCCTGTAATGATACAATTATGTAAGAACACCGGACAGAGCAGACGTGTGTCACTGTGCTCTGTGCTTGGCTCAGCTGCAGAACCCAAGTGTATCTAAAATGAGTCAAGCTCGGTATGGTACTAAGCTCAATTATAGATAACTGTAGATCAAGTAGAAGTGAAAAAGTGCTGTCCAAAAAAAGTATATCAAATAACCAGAGCCCTAAGGAATTTGCAGTGTTTTCAGATGACAGGCACTGCATTGGGTAAACAGAAAAGAAAGTATATTTCTATAAGATGGCATACTTTCAAGAAATGTAACTAGGTAAGAGGAAGGGAAACAGTAAAAAACAAAATGAAAACTACACAGACCTGGTGTAACTGGTTACACTTTTAGCAGAGAAAATAAACTGGAAGAGACTTTCAAACTGGAATTGGATGAAATAAGGAAGGAACTGTACCAACAAAAAGAAAAAAATGAGGAACTGGTAGAGGAATTAAACTGAAAAGATGCAACAATAGATGAGCTACAAGCTGAGGTAGGCATTCTGAAGAAGAAAATTAATGAAATAGGAGGTACAATAGTCACCCAGGAGAGTTCTGATGTACAATAATGATAAAGTCATAATTAGACAAGCAGGAAAACTGACAGAACAAAGCAGAGACATAGATGATAACTCAGACAAATGATGAGAAATTACACGGAGGAAGTACAAAACACAAGGGCAGAAGTAGCAAAACAAATCAAGATCCAAAAAACATGGCTGAAGCAAAAGACATGACAAGAGAGGTGAAAGACATCATAAGGAAGAACCCAAGGCTGATAAAGGAAACAGCTGGAATTAACAAATCTATAGTCATCAGTGGTAAAGATGAAGAAGAAATAAAGAATAGAATTACTGGAGACAACAAGGAGGTAGTAAATATAATGAACATATTGAAAGTAGTATCAGAGGAAGTTTGTGAGAAAGATGTAGAGGAATTTAAGAGATTTGGGAAATATAAGGGAAACAAGTCAAGGTCTCTGAAAGTAACCTTCCAAAGTGTGAACACTGTAGAAGAGGTATTAAAAAATGCTAATAAACTTAAGGAATCAGAGGAGTACAAAGAAGCATGGATAAAAAGGTGCCTAACTCAAGAGGAATGGGGATTACTAATGGAAATGAGGAAGAAGCAAAATGAATTATGCAAGATCAGATGAAGAGGAGTAAATATTTTTTACAACGTAGCAGGATTACAAGTAAAAAAATGTCACATACACAGCAGGGACTAAATAAATGCAATACGGCAAAGCTGATGTACTGAAATGTAGATGGAAAGGTATCCAAATTATTAGAGATAAAAGACTATATCACAGAAAATGAGCCTCATATTATTTGTCTAACAGAAACAAAATTAACCCCAAGGATATCAAATGACTCTTTAAATCTGAATGAGTATAATATTTGGCAAAGAGATAGAAATTTAAAAAAAGGAGAAGTTATGATACGAACAGAGAAAAGACTCCAAATAAAAGAGATAGAAACAGACATCCTCACAAGCAGAATTAGTTGCGTAGAGATTTGTACATCAGAAGGGATATTAATTGCAGCAATTCTATACATGCTACTCAAGACAGACACATGGGATAGAGGTGAATATGAAGTCCTGGCAGAAATGACAGTTCAGAGTTTAAGAACCCTAAAGTGATCCCTCAGTTATCCAGAAGTTCATTATCCAAATGTGTTCGGTATCCAAATGCTGGGCCTTGGCTCTATTAAACCATTATCCGAATTTACTTGCTATTATCCGGATGTAAAAGTACCCGAGAACTTTGGCCGGCCGGCCGACATGTCCAAACATTTGGTATCGTGGCCGCTGGGCTCGAGCCATGAGCGAGATGTAGTCTGTAACCCACAACCAGAGCTAAAATATCCATCTGACCATGTATTGAATGTTCAAAATCCCGCGCTCGTCCTATCACTCAGCGAAACTCCAGCACACGAGTAATATGACTGTAACCAGCAAGCGGTGTCAAAATGTCCGTGCATATTCCCCACCAAATGTCTAATATCGCACGGCCACGTGGGCTAAGTCTTTCCCAGCTGCCACCTCCATCAAACACAGACCACAATCCACAAGTACATGTTTGGCGACAGTGGCCGTCCCCTTCTCTATCGAAGGTCAAAAGTCCCCCGGTCTTGGTACATTGTTTCCGCATGGCCACTCAGCGTCTAACGGACCGCAAGCCACGAGCAAATGTACAGCAAAAGCGCCAGTCCGCCTTTTGACAGAAGGGGCAGAATCCTGCCCACAGTCTTGCTTTCCCCCCCCCCCTCCCCACCCTCCCGGCTCCCCTCTCACTCCCTCAGTCCTTACCCTCTTCTGTGGTGTTAGCACTGACTCATGAGTTTTCAAATTTTTTTGTGGTTTATTTGACTACAATTGGCTGTATGGAAATCCCGTGGTGACCACGAGAAAGCTTATAAAATTCTGCATCTAGACATATGCCTAATTCTTGGAAGACGCTTGCAAAAATTTTGAACAAGGATGGTGGGAAGTTATATGAAGGTAAGTTTTACTCTTGAACTCTTTATTCCTGCGTGAATTTTGTACTCTTACTTATCAGTTCTATTTGTTTTTATTAGTTTATCTTTGTGGCATATTTGGACGTGGAATTTTTATTGGGGGCCCCGAGAGCAATCACTTGTCACAGACAACAGATTTTCAAACCATCATCATTTTTGTGTGTCGATTTTTGTTGTTTATGCATTGTTTTCATGATGTTTAGCATTAATGTGGATAATCATGTGTGTTTTGATGTCTAAATATGGCAGATTGACCTGAAAATAGTGCCAATATTAGGAGGGGTACTGTAGGTTTAGCATTAATGTGGATAATCATGTGTGTTTTGATGTCTAAATATGGCAGATTGACCTGAAAATAGTGCCAAAATTAATAGGAAGGGTACTGTAGGTGGTGGCGACCATCATCCGCTCACTTGATGTAGTGCTGCCTACTTCTTCCTTAGCCTTTATCATTCTTTTTCTGTGCCTGCCCTCCTCTCTTCTTATTTCTCCCATCTTTCCTATCACTTCTTATCGCTTTTCTTTCCTTTACTGGTGGCTTTACATTGAGTGACAAGCCAAATGGTTTCCTGTAAGCCAAGAAACCATTTACAATGCTGGGTGGTAACCATATAACCAAGCCATACGTGCTCCCTACGTGTCAACAAGTGGGTTAATGGAGGGTTAGTGCCCCTCTCCATAAAACAAACAACTCAAAGTCAAATGGCCACCCCTTATGGGATTATGGCATCTGGCAATAGGTAGATAAATAGATAGACTGTACATACAGTAGTGTATAGGTAGGGTGTTTTTTGGTTTTAATTTTTTTTTTTTAATAGTTTTCTTGGTGTTTAGCATTACTTTGGATATTCCTGTGTGTTTTGATGTCTAAATGTGGCAGATTGACCTGAAAACAGTGCCAAAATTAGGAGGGGTACTGTACATACACTGGTGTATAGGTAGGATGTTTTTTGGTTTTCAGTGGTTTTTCTGCAAGGTTTTCTTGTGTTTAGCACTACTTTGGATATTCCTATGTATGTTCTGATGTCTAAATATGCCTGAATGACCAGAAAACACTGCCAAATTAAACATAGGACTGTACATATAAGTTAGGTATAGGTTGGAGGTGGGTATAGGTAAGGTCTAGGTGGTAAGGGAATAGTGATCATTATCCAGATGTTGCCACTACCCGGACATGCCTTTGGCTATACTGTATTATGTCCGGATAAATGAGGGATCAATGGACACAGAATGGAAGAAAAACTGAAAGAATGATACGAATGGGAGATTTTAACACAAATATGAACTGGAATACTCTAGATGTAAAAAGCCATGTAAAAAGCCATGAAAGTTGTTGGGATCAAAGGCTCTTGGATCTTATACAGGAATTTTTTCTAATACAACATGTAAAGGAGACCACCAGAAAAAGAGGACCAGAAGACCCCTCACTATTATTTACTAGGCAAGAAAATGAAACTGACAATATAATGTCACCCCCCTTTCAGCAAAAGTGACCTTGCAGTATCTGTTTACAATTTCAGGATAGCATATGATATAGTTAGAGGTGATGGAAAAAGACTAAACTACAAAAAGGGCAACTATCATGACCTAAAGAAGTACTTGAAGCTCATAGATTGGGAAAAGGAGCTAAGAGGACAAGATATGTTATCTATCTATCTATTGCCAGACGCCTCAATCCCGTTCTGGGTGGCCACAAACAAATCGTCTCCACGTCGCCCTGTCCCCCGCCATTTCACTGCCCTGCTCCCAACTCACACCCCCTTCTCTCATATACCTCTCCACCCCATCTCTCCATCTCATCCTCATTTTTATGTACAGATATGTTATACTGTACATAAAAAATTCTGTGAACTTTACGAAACAGGAGTCCATAATTATGTCTCATTGCACAAAGACACAGAAATAAGGATACAGAACTGGTTTAATACTGAATGTAAAAAGGCAAAAAAGGAGAGAGATTTGCTGTGGACCAGATACAGACGACATTAAAGTGAAACAGCATATAACAACTGCAAACAGGCAAGAAAGATTATACAAGGATAAGGAGAAAAGCTCAAAGGCAGTTTGAGGAAGACATTATAAATAAAAGTACTGATCACTCAAAGTTATTTTACAGCTACATACAAAGCAAAGCAAAAGTTAAAGTACAATCCATCATGGATTAGGGGAAAATCTTTATCAACAAAGAAGATATTTGTGAAGTATGAAACAAAAATTTCCAGTCAGTTTTTACTAAAGGTAGGTAGGCTTGCAAGAGATGAAAACGAATAAGCATCTCCAAACATATTAACAGATATACGTACAATGAAACAAGAGGTCCAGGATGATATGAGGAAAGACAAGGGAAAAGCCAATGGCCCTGACGAGATTTCATTTTGGCTATTACAGGAATGTGCAAAAGAGCTATGCTGTCCATTACATTTAATACTCAGAGAATCCTTAAGACAAGGAAAACTACCTGATATTGGAAGAAAGCAAACATTGTGTCCCTTTCAAGAAAGGAAATAGACGAAATTCTCTTAACTACCGACCAGTATCACTGACCAGCATCGTATGCAAGATGTTCGAAAAACTGATACAATGAATTTGGGTAGATCGCATGGAAAAACACAATGTAATAACAGAAAGACAATTTGGTTTTAGAAAGGGACAATCATATGTTACTAACCTATCAAGTTACTATGACAGAGTTCCAGAAATAATACAGAAAGGAGATGGCTGGGTAGATAGCATATATGGATTTCATGAAGGCATTTGACAGAGTACAGCACCAGAGACTTTTATGGAAAATGTACAATCAAGGAGGTATCCAAGGTAATCTGTACAATTGGATGAAAAATTTTCATAGTAAAAGGGAAATGAGAACAGTGTAAAGGGGAAATTACTCATCATGGAGAGATGTGATAAATGGAGTTCCACAGAGGTCGGTGCTGGCACCAATTATGTTTTTAGTATATACAAATGACATAGACAGCAACACTGGAAATCGAAGCTACCTAAATATGTTTGCTGATGATGCAAAAATACAAGGGAAAATTACAAATGCAGACTCTCGCATAAAGCTACAAGAGGAATTAAATAAGCTTCATGAATGGAGCAATAGATGCCAAATGGAATTCAATGTGGACAAATGTCATGTAATAAAATTTGGTAAAAGTGAAAACAGACCAGACTGGAACTATAAGACGGGAAGTTCAACCGTACACACATCAGAAAGGGAAAAGGATTTAGGAGTGATTATCAATAACAGACTATCAATGGATGACTACATAAACGAAAAAGTAAGGAACATGTATACACTGCTTGCTAATATGAGGGTAGCATTCACATATATAAATGAAGACATGCTGAGAAAGATAATAACATCCTTCATCAGACCAACTCTGGAGTATGGATCAGTAGTCTGGAATCCACATCTCAAAATACACATAGATAAGATTGAACAGGTACAAAGGGCCTCTACAAGATGGGCAGCAAGTTTAAGGGACCTAAGCTATGAAAAAAGACTCGAAAAATTAAATCTGTCAACATTACAGGAGAGATGGAAAAAAGGAGACATGATTATGTCACATAAATGCATCACAGGAAAAGAGAAAATATACATAAATGAGTATAATCTATGGGGAAGCAACATTAAGAGGACACTACAGAAAAATGTACAAAAAGAAAGGTGATAAAGACATAAGGAAATTCAGTTTCCCATACAGAGCAGTTGATCAGTGGAATGCACTACCAAATAAAATAGTGTGTGCCAAAACAATTCAAAAATTTAAAGATATGTATGATAAACACGGTTCAAAATTCAGGACAGTACGAGCTTGACTCATTCTTGTAAAGATACAATTAGGTAAGAACAATTACAGTAGGTTAACACACACACACACACACACACACACACACACACACACACACACACACACACACACACACACACACACACACACACACACACACACACAATAAATATATATGTTACACGAAATCAGCAGGAAAGAGGATGAAACTCTGTCAAATGAAGATGAATGGACTAATGTCATATGACAATGAATGGTGTTGCACTCTACCAGACAATATTCTTTTGCCTGTACACCTGAAATACCCAGGTCACTATGGGGAACTAACTTTGAGAATAGTTTTCAAAATCAGGAATACTGACAGCGCACGTACCTCTAACAAGGCAGCACTATCCTTCCTTTTGAGCTTAACCTATGACTTTTTTCACCCAAAATTTAACCACTTGTTTTGATTGTCCTCAATCATTTTTCCATATCTGGTGCAGTTCATCCAACAGTTTTCCAAACTGTTGCTAAGTCGTACATATATACATCCATACAGACAGATAAACCTACTTGAGAAAGTAATATGGTCTTACGTTCAATCTTCATGTATTTATTTCTAAAGGGCTCTTCCATTCTAGAATTTTACATTACTGTCGTCAGAGTAAAAAATATGGGTAAAATCTATAGTGGCACATTTCTAAAATGATTAATTACTGAAAATACTGTATACATGTACTTTCTTCAGATGGCACTTCAATGCACATGAAATCACAGCTTACAAAATCAACTGTGAAATGAGAAGGTTCACACATCCAAACATAATGCAAAAGAATAAATACATGAATCTATCTTCCAACACTTTGTGCACAATACAAATATATCTTGGCACTTCAGTTTTTGAAGAGGTTATAGAGTTTGAGCTGTTACATTTAAAATGTCATTAATAATTTCCACTTTAGGATTGACTTAAATGTCTAATTTAGTGACTCAATGCAATAGTTGTAAGCAAGATAGCATATACGTATTAAACAAGTCTATTATATGAACAACTGCCAATGAATATATAAAAAGTAAATAGAGACAATTCTTCTTTAAAACACATAATACTTTATGCTATTCCACATAAAAGTATAAAGCTGAAATGCAGTGCTGTTAAGGCTTTGTGCCTTAGCAAAAACAATAAAAGTATTAAAATAAACTTTAATCTTAACAATTACAATAACAAAACTTGAACAATATTTTTATATACAGTACCATATATTAAAAGTCAATCATTTACAATACAAAGACTACATAATATTTTCTATCTCTACTGCTTGACACCCAATCCAAAACCTTGATGATAAATGACCACAACAGAAATGTCTCCTAGACTGTCTATCATCATTTAAAGCAACCAACCATCTTCCTCTGCCCAATCACTTTCTTTTACCAACCTGATTAATCTTAATATAGACTTGCCAGGACACAGTCCAGGAAGTGGTTATACAGTCAGAGCTCAAGAAAATCAGCATCTTACAGTACTAAACAATATTGTCAACAAGCTCCTGACTTTTTTTTAAGTAGCTGTGTATGTGTGTGTGTGTGTGTGTGTACTAATATATATATATATATATATATATACACAAAAAAAAAAGGTAGAAATATCAACGGCACGCTCATTGATATGAAACATGCTCATTAACACATCATTCAAGCCCTCAGAATCCTGGCTCCAGCTCACAGGCCTAACCAGTCAGCTGTGCAGGGTTATTTATAAATATGGCAATATTGTGAAAGTCAGGTACTGTACACATAAATTTGAATGTACAGGAAGTTGGTGGATTATCATGTCATGCCACCAGGGGTACGAACCAGCTACCAACCCATAAATGTTCTCTGTTACACTGTCCTAGCCGCAAGTCCCAACACCAAGGGGTTTTAACCTTTTTCCCCTTCCAGATCCCCAGTGGACTGCCCATGACATCCCCATACCCCCTTTGCCACTCAAAATCATCATCATGATCAGTCCCAGCAGGTGCCTGTATGACTTCAAAAGATGCCAGTAGCTTGGTTTTACGTGTGGATAACTAGTAACATAACAGGAAAGAAAATCATTCATTGTGGAAAAACACAAATGATTAGAGAACAAGTCCCATAACCCCAGGTTTTTGTCCTCATACCCCAAAGGGGTATGGATACCCCCCAGTTAAGAACCCCTACACCTTGCATGACTGAATATGGAACTGGCTGATAACATTATTCTTTGAAAGAAAGATCATTGAATGGATGTACTGTACAAATGATTTACAAGTTTTATTTAGGTGGGGGAGGGAGGAACTAAAGTCAGTTAGAACTGTTTCTCTTTCACCTCTATCAGTCTGCCACACTTCACTGTCACTCAAATGATATTACTGTGGTCTCACCTCACACCAAGCATTTTTCCATCATCATCACCATGACCCCTATTTACTCTACACTGAATATAAACAGGACAGGTGCAAGACTAGTAAGACATTATAGCAGCAGAGGCAGTTCTTCACTATGTGTGAAGTGTGTTCCAAAACCTCACAATATCCATGCAAATGATACTGAAAATAGGGGGACATTGTCAGAGTCTTAGAGGTACCAAGGGAGCTTCACAAGCAATTTTTCTGTAATTAACTGCACTCTTTATAACATGACCAAAAAAAATAATGATAATGATAATAGTAATAATAATAATAATAATAATAATAATAATAATAACAACAAGTTACCCATTTACTTAGTGTGTTGCCAAAATAAGGAAGCTTTGCCATAACTGTTTATGGTATACTGTTTTAGTAGTTAGGCAAATCCTGCTTTTGTGTTTACTAACTAAAAACGTCATATGAACACAACATAGATATATACACAACTTTTTGTTGTTAAATATAGTTCAGTGGTGCAAAATAACAAACCATATGAAAGTTATTTTTATGTTTGGGTGCTTATCAGACATTTAATCCAACTCATACATTACTGTAATAAGTAAGCCAGTGAGGAAGTGGCTGACTTAAAAAGTAGTTCAAGGTCATTCATATTTGGAAAATATACTTAGATAAACCTAAGGTGGTTTCTTGTGTAATATCAGCAAGATCTGAAGACAATGGTGTGGAAGAAATGAATGACGCATGGGTACATTTTATATTTGTCTCAATAACTGGCAAACTGTATGATTAACTCTAACCAAATTTCTTTCAGATAATTTAATGAGAGGGACCACAGCTACATTTCTGTAGCATTACAGTTTTACAGCTTTTGTGGTTTTCTCTAAAATGTGTTATAAAGAAAACACAGCAGTTTTGAATTTGGTACTTTCCACTAGGCTAAATGGCAAATATTCAAACAAAATTCTCAGCAAACTTTTTTACCACAGGATTTGAAACCAAACAGCTGTATCTCAATTAGTTTACGAGATATTTCAATTTCAAATATGCAATTTTTGCAAGAACAATGAGTATATGACCTTCAAAAAATAGGTCAAGGTCAGTACCCTCGTGTCCAACACGGTAATATTGTCATGCATGGGTCCCGTGTTGGACCAAAAACGTGTTGGACAAACAACAGAGCTTATGGGGAAAAATGAATTATGTCAACAACCCTAGGAAAAGTCACCCTAAATACCTACCATATACCTATACATATATCGGTACTACTGTAATTATAATAAATGGTACTGTGCTATGAATGATAACTAACCATTTAGGATAGTGTTGGTGGGCTTGCTGGGAATGGAAGGTGGTATCCAAGGCTGTAGGTAGTCCTACTGGGTCCCTGGAGGATGGCTGCTGGCATCACTAGCGGGTAATGGCTGCTGCTCCTCCTCAACCTCCCTCATAAATCCATCGAAATCACACTCAGAATCACTATCTTCGTCCACGGTCATGGAAGGTCCTGCTTCTGCCTGTCCTAGCACTCTGTAAGCCTTCACTGCTGCCAGGATCTTGTCTTGGTTTTTTATTATGGTCCTCACGTTGGCTTCATTCATGTCGTAGGCCTTGGCAGTGTCCACTTTCCTCTCCCCTTTCTTCTTCCTCTCCATGCTTTCTAGCTTGGTTGCCTGAGGGAGGTGCCGCTGCTTCCTGGGGTTCTCAGAAGGCTTCCTAGGCATCGTGAGCAGGTTAAGATGCAGTAACAAGGGCAGAAAATGCAGCAAGAAAAAAGCACCTTCCAATGCGAATTATGCGACTGAGTGGCGCTGTGGCGGGAGAAATTTAAACAAAACGTCACGTGAGAGCAGAAGCGTTTTTAATTGGGCGACATCACGATCACATCACGATAGTGGGCGGGGGAGGCTACTTGATCGGAAGTTTTGATTGGCTGTCAGCATCACGGGAACGTCCAGTATGACCGTGTTGGACCAGGGGTGATCGTGCTAGAGGCGAACTCTGCGGATTTCGCCCACTTCTCAGAGCTCCGTCCGTGTTATGCTAATGTACCCGTGTTACAGTAATTAAACCGAATTAAATCTTACTAATTATTGCTCTCCATGCTGGACACGAATCGTGCTGGACAAACGCGTGTTGGACACGAGGGTACTGTATATACATGGGTTACCTAAAGGTACCTTCCTGTATAATACCATCAACATCTAAGGAAAAAAAGCACAAAGAAAAATAATAATAATAATACCAAAACAATAAGCTTTGCCATATATATGGCAAAGCTTAATAATAATAAATAATAATAATGATAATAATAATAATAATAATAATAATATGAACAAAATTTAATAAGATGACATACAACAAGTATGGTACTTTCTGCAGAACTATGATTTTGTATCCCTTCCAACTTTTGCTTCTGCATCCTAATTACTCTTCTATCCTAAATTTAAGTACAGTGATGATGATGATGATTTTTTTTTTTTTTAAATACCATATCATTTATATTTTTGAGTTTTCCATCCATCCATCATCCAATCCTGTGTTGCCCCATGAAGAGCTTAAGAGCCTGGGGCTAGGCAAGTTGGTCCTGATATTTAAGATAAGAGTGACTAGTCTCACTCATCCCTGAGTAGCAATATGTGAGCAATAAACCCCAACCACCCCTTGGATATAAACCTGCACTGGCTCAATCTGATTGGAGCACCTTAATTACTCACTAAACCACCAGCTGCCATAATTTGGTTATATGGTTACCATCCAGCGTAGTAAAAGGTTTCCTAGTGTACAGGACACCATTTGGCTTGTCACTCAGTGTAGAGTTACCCATAGGCAGAAGGAAGAGAAAAGAATGAAGGAAAGAAAGACAGAAGAGGAAGGAAGAGAAGAAAGGGAAGACACCCAAAGCAGCACTACATTGAGTGAGTGGATGGTCAGTGGTCCCACCTAGAGTGTTAATTATTAATTTTAGGTTGTCTGCCTGCAACTGTTCAAACCTGATAAATCCAACTTCAGCTATCATATAATCCACTATGCTGACTGCTGGTAAAATAGCCAAGGCCCATCCCAGTTAATAAAGACAACTATTATGACTAGCACAGTAGGAATCTTACTGCTTTCATTACTCTCCAGGCTTGAAAAGAAACTACGGATATCTGAATCACTCATGACTGTACATTACTTGTTATATTGCCATGAAAAAAAGCTTCTCCATGTTATCCTTACCAGACATATGCACATCATTATTCAAGTGATGCATAAAATGCTATCCATTGTGATATAGATGAAGGAATACTACTTATGTAATCTCAACACATCATGAAATGCAACTACACGTGGGATTGTAGTGCTGGATACCACTCCTTAAAGATCTGGCACTGGAGTTAGAAAACCCCACCACCCAGCAACCATGTTTTAAGCAGTCTTGCACCTCCCAGAACATACAAGAGTTGAGGAGGTTATACCTGGCCTGGGGATATCCCTTCTCCTCAACACATATCCCCAATGAGATCAACAAGCCTTGCTCATGATCCCACAAGCCTATATAAATGTGAGATACTGGATTAAATTAGTGATGATAAAGAATCCTTAATTTCATCCATTCTGTCTGATTTCCATATTCATTACATTTATCCAATCCACTAAGGGGAAAAAAAAAATCTCCAGACTACTGTCTCTTTGTTTTTAATTCACGTCCTGAAATAAACCTCTCGCAGAAACTACATGGCAATTTTTTGCCCTGAGATCACCATGACATTATTTCAAGTGTACTTTGCCACTACAGGGTAGATAAATATTACTAACAGTCCTGAGCAGGTGCTCCAGAATGTTCTAAATACCTGAATAAAATGTAACTAATAACAGTGTACGGTACACTCAATACATTACATTGCTAAAACAGTATACAAAGACAATAGAAACAAAGTTGGCCCATCTCTTCTCAAGTTTTGGATGAGCTGAAATTTCCTGAATAATTCATAAAGCTAAGATTTAAAAAATTTATATATAGTTTTCAATGTTCCAAACAAACAATATTTAACTGTATCACGTACAGTATAGTTTCATTCACTGAGCAGTTCTAGTAAATTAAGTCCTATAAATTAGATACCACATAAAATGCTGTTATGTGAAGCACTGCATTCCATTAAGAATGTAAATAATATTAGAATTTCACCTAATCAAATACCACGGCAAAATATATCACTGTGTAGTGAATTCTGTGTCTACTTGTGGACCTGCATTAAGGCCTACAGGGATAATCATTTACTTTACTCCGTACCTTTCCCCCCCCCCAAAGAAAGCTGTAAGTACAGTAATTGTGCAAATTAATTAACAGCACCAATAAAAAAGCGTACATTATTCAATTCTGCCAGTCCAGAATTAGTTTATCTCCATGGTTCTCACACATTTACTTGTATTGGCAACTTTGCCTGAACAGATTCTACATTCCTGCTTTACATCATCATCATCATCAAATCCTGTGTTGCCCCACAAGGAATGTAAGAGCCTGGGGCTAGGCCAGTTGGTCCTGACATTTAAGGTAAGAGTGACCAGCCTTACTCATCCCTGAGTGGCATTACGTGAGCAATAAACCCCAACCACCCCTTAGATATAAACCTGCACCGGCACAATCCCACCCACTAAATAATTACCCACTAAACCACCAGGCACCATAATTTGGTTATATGGTTACCACCCAGCAAAGTAAATGGTTTCCTGGTACATGAAACCATTTGGCTTGTCACTCAATGCAGAGTCACCTGCAGTCAGAAGGAAAGAAAGAATCAAAGAAAGACAGAAGAGGAAAGAAGGAAGAAAGGCAGGAAAGGGCAGTCATCTGAGAGCAGCACTATATTGAGTGAGTGGATGATGAGCACCCCCACCTACCACTACCTTGCAATAAACTTTATACTCCTCTTGACTAGTGGTTGTTGGGGGTGCTCACCATCCACTCACTCGATGTAGTGCTGCCCTCTGGTGCCTGCCCTTTCTCTCTTCCTTCCTTCTTTCCATCCTTCCTCTTCTGTTTTTCTTTCCTTCATTCCTCTTCTTTCTGTCTACGGGTGACTCTACAGTACACTGAGTGACAGGCTAAATAGTTTCCTGTACACCAGGAAACCATTTACTATGCTGGGTGGTAACCATATAACCAAATTATGATGCCTGGTGGTTTAGTAGGCAATTAAGGCACTCCAGTCAGACTGAACCAGTGTAGGTTTATATCCAAGAGATGGTTGGGGTTTATCGCTCATGTAATGCCACTCAGGGATGAGTGACGCTGGCCACTCATCTTAAATGTCAGGACCAACTTGCCTAGCCTCGGGTTCCTATGCTCCTCATGGGGCAACAATGGATTAGATGAATGATAGATGGATAAAACAGGCAATATTCTTTTTTCTTGAACTCCTTCCTTAACCCACTCAGGGGTGATTTTATTCTCCTTAGGGAAATTTCTCAGAAGGATTAAGATGGCATTTTTTATATTTCTGCTACCATCAGATAAATTTATTCAGCTAAGAAGAGACCTTTCACAATAAAGGCACTCAGAAACCCCTTCACAAAGAGTAAAACTGGTAATAACAAGAGAAATCAGCAAGAACTCACTGTACTAAGGGTTACCTCAGTGTACCTATTTGTTTATAATTTACTAGTTCACAATTACTGCCCTGCCAGTAAAACTATGAAAATTACCTGCTCATTTCATTTCATAAATAAAGGCTCCAACATACTTTCATGAGTCGGCCTTGGTCACCTAACAGCGGCTCTCCACACTGCTCGATCTCTGGCAGCCTCCCTATTCAGTATATCATCCCTGAAGTCACACTGTATAACCTCATCCCAAGTCTTCTTCGGTCTGCCTCTTGCAACCCTGCTCTCGGCATTCACACTTCACCTTCTGCTCCAATCTGTTACTTTACATTCCCTCAACATGCCTGAACGTCCCGAATTTAGCCCTCATCAAAAAATTAATAAAGTCAAGTCCCATCCTTCCTTTCAATCCTTCAATCATAGTCCTAACCCCTCCCCCCCATCTTCTCATTCACGGATGCATTACACATCTGTCTGATGTGCCAATTATTGATGGTTCAGAATGTAAACCATCCAAGAGGATTTGGTAACAACCTCAATGGATATGCAAATTCATCCGTGCTCTAGTCTGAACAATGAAGTCTAATACAAAACAGTTACTTTCTGATAATTCCTTGATTATCTAAAAATACAGTATATCTTATTACATTACACTGTGTAATTCCTATACTCCATGTAAAACCATGGGAAATACCACTTGCGTCTCAACAATTTCACTATGATGATGTAATTCTTATATCCTGACATTATTATTAAGCTTAGGAGATACTATTAGAATTGGGGGAGTTTGACACAGCCTTCATTAACCCCTTCATGACAAGGGGTGTTTGCTAAGTAAAGTAGCATGATATTACGTATATCAAAATTATAGTATAAATACTCTGGCTGAAAGACCTTGAATATTTGGCACTCACAACCAATATCATAATAGCAATATGATACTATCTTAAAATCATCTGCCACTATGGCAAACATCATGACTCCCTATCATGTTTTACAATCTGTAAAGAAAACAGAAATAATGTACCTTATGCCAATAATTTTTAAGGAGTGAAAGAGTAAATTTACCATCTATCTACCTATCTACAGCAAGACATCTAATTTTAGAGCAGATCCTGGGTGGTCACAACAAAAATGCCTCCAAGCTCCTCTATCATCACTTATTTCCAATCCGTCTACCAGCAGCAAAGTCCTATAAACTCTTCTGGTTAGGTGCAATGGACTTTGAAAATCATTCTGATGAATCCATGTCAACCAAACCAAACTGTCACCAGTGTTCAGCAAATTCACCAGATGGATTTTTGTACTCTATGGGTAGAAAAGAACGAAGGGCGACAGGACTTATGCTGATAACAGTAGTCTCCCAGTTCGTTCTACTCACCCCCATTCTTGCTCTTTGCCCCCAGTTTTCCCAATCAACTCTGTTTCTGGCAGCTTTACTGTTAAAATTTCACCCTCTGTGCATTCCATGAGTCCAAACCACTACACTACACTCCTCTTACTAAAATGATATTGCCCAGCTCCACCCCACTTTATCTGTACATTTGTTCACCAATTTAGCCAGTTAATTTCACAAATACAGGTACTTCTAATATAACTCATCCCTAGTATTACCAGCCACAACTTATTCTTGTAGTATTGTCCATGCTTTGAATGAATAAATGAATAGTGAGAAAAAGCTATCACCATGCCTAGAGAGGCTATGTGGCACTAAAGCAGCATAGAATGGTGGTTAATTAAATTAGATGCAAAATATGCAGAGCAGAAAGAAAAGCAATAATATTAGAAACAGAAAAAGTAGGAGAATCACCAAGGAAATCAGTAAGCAACGAGGGGTGGGGTAATTATGAGAGGAAAGGAAAAGTAGTGACTGACATGAAGTATGAATGGGCAATCAAGAAAAAGATACCTGATAGTCAAGGGGCAGTTACAGCGTGAACAAAATGATGAGGGGTCACCACTCATTAAATGGCCATGAGTGACACGGGTATGACCCAAACAATGACATGCAAGGACAATCTCCCATCGACGATTGGAATGAGTGGAAATAGACCAAGGAAGAACAGAAGGTTTAATGATATGAAGTTTATTGGTGACCTGGGGGTCCCAGGAAGTTTGCCGGAGGTCACGGAAGAGGTGGGTAAGAATAAGAAAACAATCTACAGCAGGAACAGGTCAAGTAGAAGATGTGAGAGACCCAGCAACAAAACGAGCCAGCAAGTCTGCACATTCATTACCCGCAATTCCAATATGACAAGGGACCTAGCAAAATTGAATCGACTTCTTATGCACAGAAAAATGGGAGAGCCATTCTTGAATTTGGGTGACAAGGGGATGAGAAGAAGCCCGCAGAGATGAAAGCACACCGTGAGAATCGGAGAAAATAACAAAAGAGTCAAGCGGCTAATTTATCCCCCCCCCTCTCTCTCTCTCTCTCTCCCTCCCTCTCACACTCTCTCTCCCCATACCCACATTCATACTGTTAATCACTGCCTTCAGTGTTCCTGACACATTCTTACCCTGCTGAGTTAGCTCTGCCACTTCAGCAATCATACTGTCCTTATCAACACACTACCTTGATCCTTAAATTTCCTTACTATTCCATTTGACCTTACAGAATATCTATTATCAGTGTCCTTCCTTGCTATTCTTCAATTTTGTCACACACACACACACACACACACACACACACACACACACACACACACACACACACCGCTCGCTGGCGCAGTGGTAACATTCTCGCTTGCCATCTGGTAGGCGGGAGTTCGCGCCTTGCTCAGGTTGCGAAAAGTTTCACTGATGAAGTGGGTGGTTACTGTCCCCCTTGAGCAAGGGGACGGGTGTGTGCGTGTGTGAAGGTCACAGCCTTGCCCTTAGATCGGACTATATGAGCTCTCAGTTCCCTTCCAAGAGGGTAAAAAGCTGACGATCATGACCATCAAGTGATCCTGACCGACCCGGTGAATCACACACACACACACACACACACAAAGGAGAGAGGATATTCTAGTATGGTTTAGAAGCTTACTAACACCTCCTCCTTACCAATTTATTTCTGATTCTGCTTGGTTACTATAATCTTGTGTTATTCAATCTATGTTGATTTATTTCTGATTCTGCTCGGTTACTATAATCTTGTGTGTTATTCAATCTATGTTGATACTGAAAACACATAAAAAGCAAACCAGTGGATATTAAAGAGTAGTTTGGATAATAAATTGTTATGGACAAGGTGTTAACCTGATGAGAATACCAGCCATGTATGCATGCACGCGCACACACATTGTATGCAATTCCAGTATCTGAACGTTCCATGACCAAATATTCATTTATTCGAACTGCCAATTCTGCACCAAAACTCCTTGTTCCAAATTCATTCCTGTATATCCACCCCTCCCCCTCCCAAGAAAAAGCCCTCCCCCCTCCCCCTTTTCTTTTATTGTTCAAGCCTCAGACAGAGAAATCCCCATTAACCACTGAAAAGTGTGCTTGTGCTGAATTTTTTGCATTAAACCCTTTAACCTAAACAGTATTCATGTGTATCTGAAAATACCCCTCAATGACCACTTGACATCATCCCATCAAATCCAAGTGTTATTAAATTTTACCCAAATTCTCTGGCGGATGTCGTGTTTCTATAAGTGGGTAATTACAAATGAATAAGTACTTAGGAGGTAATTAAAGTCACACATAACACCCATGTACAGTATGACCACTGGGCATAACCCCATATAACTCACGTGTTATCCAAATTATTTTGCAGGTGTTCTGTTTGGCTTAATGTGCACTTATTACTAGTTGTGTACTAGGGGTGATAAAAGTCATACATGATACTCTGTGCAGTATGGCCATTAGACATAACCAATATAGCCTGAGTGTTGCGGTGTTATCTGTATTATGTTGCAGGTGTTGTGAATCTTTATGTATAATAATAACTAGATAAGTACTTGGGAGGGGGATAACTAAAGATGCACATTGATAAATGTCTATGACCATCTGACAACCCTACACAATCCATGTGTTTCTTAGTGGTCTAAATTTTTTTGCTAGTACTTTGCTGCTGGATGTGAGTAATGAGTACTGTATAAATGGATAAATACTTTGGGGGTAGTGACTACACTGGAGTAAACTTCTGTTGCCAGTAACATCAATCCACAGAACCCATGTTATAACACCCTCATTATCAGAAATCAGTAACTAGATTATTTTCACTTAATCCATTTGGATAATGGAGGTTGCCTGTATAGTGTATACATATATAACTATTATTTTTATATTCTATAAGTTAAATCTATTTTACACACTGTGCTGTCTACTGGAATATAAATGCATGGAATGCAATCAGTTTTCCAAAGGAACAACACAGTACTGGCATGCCCATGGCAGGAAAGCTAGCATCACTGGACTTGCTGATTCATTACTACCCATCAGATTCACTTACCTGACCTCCACCAGAACTGCCCAAATGCCATTTCATAGCTTTGGACTGACATCATAACCATAACTTCAAGCATTTATTCTGAGCTGCTAAGATCCACAAGACTTAACTCTAGATATCTAGACCTTGTCAGTTTAATTCATATTGCAATCTTAGGACTTCATCCCTTCCATGTGTTTTGTGCCATCATTTTACATAAGAGTTATCATTTTCAGCATGTTCCTCTGCTCATCATCCTACACCTTGACCTTCCTAATTTAATCTATTCTTATATACACAGACAGTGAAGGATACTACATTACCCAGTTTCAGTACATCCCCAAATTAAATTCCTCATAAAACTGCATCCATTATTACTGTTACTTATGTTCTATCATGTGTACTTTATCACTTTCAGCAATCTACTTTGCAATCCATACAGCATGTTTCATATCCTACAAATGTCTGTCTATCATCATTAGCCTTTTCCACATCCATGAATGCAACAGACACCTCTCTATCTATCATGTGTACATTATCACTTTCAGCAATCTACTCTGCAATCCATACAGCATGTTTCATATCCTACAAATGTCTGTCTATCATCATTAGCCTTTTCCAGATCCATGAAAGCAACAGACACCTCTCTATCTGTCTTAAAATAACCCTAAACTAACTATGATACCTCAGGACAAAAAACAACTACTGCACATCTTCCCCTCCTTGTTCAATTCCACTGTTTTTCTCTATGTTGGTTATGTATCATTTCTTACTCTGTCAATCACAATCATGCTAAACACTTCTTCCACACTGAGCAAACTAACATTCATATAGCTTCCACACTCCTTTTAAAAACCATTCTTCTCATATAACAGCACATTCAGCATCATCCCTACTCCTAAGCAATTTCTAAATTCACCAGTAGTTAAACCATTACCATCTTACTCATGCAGCCCAACACTTCACCACATATCCAATCTGCTGCTGGTTCTTTCCCAACTTAAACTTCTGGGTTGCCACCACCTGATCATAATTAGCTATTGTTATGCAGGTAATACAGAAATAATATTTTGGCACAGATACAACTGAAATCGGTTGAAGAATTACTGAGCATCTAACATAACAACTGGCAATACTTTTCAAGTACTCATCCATATTTCACTCAATATACTGTGCCTGCTAAAAGAGAGATCTCAAATAAAGGTCCCACAGTAGCCCCTGTATCACACAAGGCAAATCATTCCACTAAAATTTTGAAAGCAGCTGTAAAAACTGACTACAATCAGGTTCATCCAGCAATGATTATATATAACATTATAATGGTAAAGTACTGAAGTCTGAGTATAATAAAAAAGAAATTCACACATCAAAATGATTGCCATAATGCTACGCACAACCAGGTTGTCACTCAACATCTTCTGAGTTTCACATACACTTTCAACACTGCTAAACATCTTTGTAAAATGTAATTTTCAAATACAGCTTTCAATGGACTTACAATGATTCCAATGGACTTGAACTGAAACCTTCACACTACACAAGATGTACAAAATATATATTGCACAGTAGTATCAAATCTTGGTCACTGACAAAATTCTTTTTTCTCATCTCATACAATGAGATCTAATACAGCTTGAGATTAAAAGCATGACGTGATACATTACATTTCCCATAATGCCATTAAACCTTGTACAGGTGTGTAAAATTTTATAATGAAGATATGTGGAATGAGGCAGGAGTGATTACAGCCTCACATCATCATTGTTACTGTGACATATTTGCATACTTAGCATTTGCTCAGCACAGCAAAGTAAGGGCAGTGATGTAGTATACAAATACAGAAATACTGTGTTAATGATCCTCAAACCCAGGCATTGGAAATTTCAGTGAAAATTCATTGACCTCCTTTTGCAATGCTTCAACTTTTGCCTTGATTTCAGAGTTACTGATTAGTGTTGCTTTGAAGTCAGTGAGTTTCTTTCCTGACTTAGCTTTTGCTTCAAGAGCGATGGAACAGCCACGGTCAAGAAGCTCCACGACGTACTCAAAGTCCTTGTTTTTGAAGTTGCGGGAGGTTAGCGCTGGGGTGCCTGCAGGAAATGGTTATACAATAACAGACATCACCATCACCATCCTGACCCTCTACCCAAACAAAAAATGAAGTGAAGTGGGATTCAGAAACAAGGAAGGAGAAAGCACATGAGTGGAAAAAGCTATCAATAGTAACTTCATACAATTCTATGTTATCCCCTATGAATATGGAGAGGTGACCAACACATCCCTGGTAACATTACAAAATATAGAAATGGTATACTGGTCTACAGTTATCCTTTCAGAGTGAGTGAGGGATCTCTCCTCAGCAATATACTTGTAATATCATCCAAGGCATGTAAAATTATGCAATCACACAATATTTGTGGAGTAATCTAACCCCATTGCACTGACATGCACCCTTCAAAGCAGGATTCACCTGGCAGTGGCAAGGTATATATATATATATATATATATATATATATATATATATAAAGGAAGGGATGTAACAAATGGCTTTGTGTGTGGCAAACAGGTCTGGTATGCAAGGAACTGAATGCCTGTAGGGTTGCTAGAGGACATGTGGTTCAAAGTTTTGCAATAAGACAGACAGTAGAGATGGCCTGTGAGGACTATAAAGTATTTACAACATTTATGAATCAGGAAAATGCATAAAACATGGTAAAAAGAGAAGGTGTAAGGAAGGTTTTGTGTTGGAAGTCTGTTTAGAAAGTATCCAACCTTAGGCTATAAAAAAAAAAAAAAATCGCAACCTGTTGAGCTAGGACGCGAGTCCCCTTCAATGTAGGCCCCTTCTGTCTTGACACACATAGTCCAGTGTTCTTTCCACTCCCTGAAACGTATCTGAAAGTCAGTTTTCAGTATGTCCTGCAGGTGCTTTGTTGCATTCATCATGATCACTTCTCTTGCCTCAATTTGGGAACTCTTCACCGGAGTTTTGAGCTTGGGGAATAAGGGAATAACCAAAAGTAGCAGGGAGCCAGGTCTGGAAAGCGGGGAGCCTGCCAGACCTGCAGGATGCTGTTCTTGACCAAAAATTCCTGAATCAGTTGAGAAGAATGGGCAGGGGCACTGTCATGGTACACCTTCTAACTTCCTGCTTTCCAAAGGTCTGGTTTCTTCCACAGAACTGTATCACAAAGACGATGTATAACATCGAGGTAGATTTTTTTTCTTTTTTTATGCAAGAAAGAAGGAACTGAAGACTAGGACCCTGCAAAACAGTTCCTTCCAAGAAAAAAACAAAAACAATACAAAAGAGAGCCAAATTCAAGATCCGTTCATTTCGAGATGCCTGGACACACTTCGTTTGAAAGGCTGGAGATCATAGGAAGTAGGAAATACAGACAAAGGGAGACAGTTCCAGAGTTGACCTGTTGCATAAATGAAGGACTGGGAGTAATGGTAACTCTTGCATTAGAGAGTTGGACAGAAAAGGGATGAGAGTTTGTTGCTAAACAGGTGCTATGCACCTGTCATAGGGGTGAAAGGATGCAAGCAAACAGTTCAAAGAAGCAGTGACCATTGAAGTAGTGATAGAAAATAAATAAAGAGGCAACAGTGTGGCAAAGAGATAGAGGATGAAGGGAGCCAGTAAGAGGAGGAGAGTTAATGAGACGAAAAGCCTTTGACTCCACCCTATTGAGAAGAGCTGTATATGGGGAGCCAACCCACACATGAGAGCTGTACTCTATACAGGGGTGAATAAAACCCATGTATAAAGTCAACAACTGTGCAGGTGTAAAGAAGGTCATTGGCTTAGCACACCTAATCTCTTGGAAGCAGATTTTACAAGAGATGCAATATGATCTTTCCAAGATAAGTCCCGAGTGAATGAAACCTCAAACATGTTCAAGGATGATGCAAGATTCAGCTGGATATTATTAAGAGTGTTGTAGTCAAGACCAGGCACCTCGAGACCAAGACCAAGACCAGACCCTCCGAGACCAAGACCAGATCCTCCGAGACCAAGACCAAGACCAGACCTTCCGAGACCAAGACCAAGAATTTATGTGTCTGCTGAATGAATGAAAAGTAGCTGCAGCCTGCAGGTACTGCACTACTGGTCAGTTTTCACGGGCGTCTCGGCCCGTCAAGTGAATGCACTAGCACCCCAGTCACCCAGTTGCAGATTATGTAACGATGCGATACTCAACACCTTTTAAACGAATTTAAGTTGATTATCGCACATGAGTTGAATGAAAGAGAGAAAAAGGTAATGGGGATAATTCCTGGGGCCAAAACTGAAGAGTATGGAGGGACCAGGACCCACACCAGGACTTTGACAATTTTGCTTCTTTTTCTGGCCTGTGTCAAACGTTTTCCAGGCACCCCAGGGCGCGGTCATAGCTCTCTACAGCCCTGCACACTGATGTCACGGCTTTTGAAAGTTTTTTAAGCATTTAAACTTTTGAAAGTACGGTTTTGAAGTTATAATGCATAGTGTTGCATACTTTGTCAGTGCCATCGTTCTCTTGGACAGCTGTATCTTCCTCATCCGAAAGCTGATTTTCTGAAGACTAATTTTCACATTTCTCTCCAAGCTTTACCCGTGCCCAAACGTTCCATACACAACATATTCATCTTTCGTTTCTCGTGAACAATTGAGGAGGACTACCTATTTTTCAGGATAGTTACACCAGAGACCAAAGGGGTTTCGGGATACAGGGGTGGGAAGCAAAAAATATTCATAAATATAAAATATATAAATTTTACTTCCACAAGTGCTCCAAATACTTCTTACGGTCGTACCCACTATTTGTTTAAGAGAACAGTTTTCACTAACTCTCCTTCTTGAAAGGGGCTCTCATTCGAGTCTGCTCACTGTCCTTCTTGCTACTACTGATGATTTATTGGACACCAGGTGGGCCCCCCCCCCCAACTTTAGTAGGGCTAGAAACGCCACTGGGCCACATGGCCATGATCCCCCATTCATAGGTGAATAAGTTGTATGAAATATGAGGGTGACTGTGAAACACTAGAAAATATTCTGATTTCTTCTAAAAAGGTCACAGAAGTCAATGCAGGCCTCCATGATAGCCATCTGGCAGCTCTGAAAGATTATAACTCGAATGGTTGGAAGCGACTGATGTCTGACTTGGTCCCTATCGCTCCAAAATCATGGCTACCCCTGTAAGGGAGGAAATATATTTACAAAATTTAATATATGCGAATGACTGAACATCTACGTAAAATATTTCTGCTTTCATTGCTTCATTGGCATGAAGAAACAAACGTAGGAAAATATACATTTTTGTGGTTACGTTTTCCAAGCGAACTAGCTAAATCTGTGGTGTACATGTACGAAGGGTGTGGGGATTGCATACACCATACACGTATATGAAGTACACGAAGGTGAACAGAGCTGCAAACATGCATGCATGCAAACAGAGATTATCATTGCGAGAATGGCTACGTCATGCATGCTCTCTCGACTCACACGCATTCTATCAGCGCTCGCAGGGCTCAACTCATGCATCATCACTGAAACTATGTTCAGTAATCGGTTCGATGCTCTGCACCTAAACAGACAGTGCAACGCTGTATGGCGCCCTGTGAATCGAATCAGCTATGATTTTTCTCCATGCATGATCATAAATTCTGACCTTCCCCACACCGCGATGCACTTTGTAATGCTGGTCTCGACCTGGTCTCGAGCCAAAACTCCGAGACCAGAAGCTTCGAGACCAAGATCAACACCAAGACTGCATCAAGTGAGACCAAGATCAAGACCAAGACCACATCAAACTGGTCTCGAGACCTACAACACTGAGTACTAAACTTTAGTGGGTACTCCTGTGGAAGATTTTGTAAAGTTGATAGGTGTAAAAACCAAGTTTTTGATGCATTAAAAAATGCATTAAAAACAACAAGATTATTTTTACCCCAGGCAGAGATACGAGCCAGGTCAGACATTAGGTGTGCCATAGCCTCATCCCTTGTTTGTCAAAGTAACTGCTGAGATGGAAGTTGCGGGAACCGAATGGAAAGGTGAAGGGTGGAATCATCAGCGTTTGAGTGGATAGGGTTAGATGTACAGCGTAGAAGATCACTGATGAATAAATGGAAGAGAGTTGATGATACAACAGAGCCCTGAGAAACACCACTGTTGATAGATCTAGGAGAAGAATGATGGCCGTCTACAACAGCAGCTATAGAATGACCAGAAAGGAAGCTACAGGTGAAGGCACAGATAGAAGGATAGAAACTGTAGGGCAGTTTGGAGATTTAAGATTTATGCCAGACTCGATCAAAAGCCTTTGAGATGTCAAGTGCAATGGGAAAACTTTCACCAAAGTCCCGAAAGGAGGATGAACAGGAGTCTGAAAGGTAGGTAAGAAGATCTCCAGTGGCTCACAGTTTGACCTGCTTGTGCATATTTGAGATGCACGACACCACTGTAGTTGAAAAAGCTGTTAAAATGCATTTCACCTTGTTGCGGACCTGTCATGCTTTTTTTGGTCAAGGCGACCCTGCATGACTCCACTGGGCCACCTCTGCTTTGGTTTCTGGGTTGTGTCCATATTCCAAAGTCTCATCTCCAGTGATAACTGTCTTCAGAAAGTCTGGATCACAATTAGCACATTCCAACATGTTGTGAGCAATGTTCATCTGCTGAGCTTGTTGATCACATGAAAGGGGCTTTGGAATGAACTTGGTGGAAACTCTTCGCATGCCTAAACCATCCATTAAAATTTTGTGTGCTGATCCACTGCTGATTCCAATTTCATTAGCAACTTCTTTGACAGTCAACCAATGATTTCCCATGACCAAGTCACAGACTTTCTTGACATTTTCAGCACTCATGCTTGTTGATGGCCTCCCAGGACATGGATCACTCTCAACTGATATTTGGCCATTTTTTAAGAGATTGTACCAGTCCTTTATTCGTGTTACCACCATGCCTTAATTCCCCAAAACTTGTTGGATCTTCCTGATAGTTTCAAACTGAGTATCACCTAGTTTTTGGCAAAATTTGACAACGTTTTTTTACTTTTTTGGTCATAGTGACAAGCATGGAAACATGACGAGCATACGGTGCACAACCATGAACATAGTTTGACTGACAGCCACTGAGTCACTTGTGGCGGCTGGCATTAATCACGATGAAGGTCCTGCATTGTGCCACACAAAACACCACCCCTATCCTCCATTAGGTTGGTGAGAAAAAATAAATGAGGTCAGATGCTTTCTGAACAGACCTCATATGTGGTGATGAATGGATCATCAAGTTAGGTATGATTTTGTATAAATGGGCAACTATGTCTATGAGAGTATGTGGACACTTAAGAGAGGAACTCTCCATCTATCTTCATTTGCATCAAGGTATCAAGGTTAACTGTCAAGTCATTTGTTATTCAGCTTGGCACCTGAAACACTACTGAGGAAGTTTAGAACATGCAACCCATAAGATATTATATGCTGCTATTTTAGTTTGACTTACTGAAAGCACAAAGGAGGCAAGAGAGAAGTTCAAGAGGTAGAGGGATGGGATGGAAGCACAGGGACTTAAAGTGAATAATAGTTAAACATGAGAGTTGGTAGATGTGGGGGACGTAATGTTGTGGAACAGGAAGTGTAACCCTGTGGTGCATACAAAACAGGAGTTTGGAGAAACTGCATCTTGTGGACAACTTGTAACATGTGAGAACTAATTCAAGTGTGTGGATAGACAAAGGGCCCACCAAAACATAAGGTAAAATGGTGGTGGGACGAGGGTGTACAAGCCGCAGTTAAAGAGAAATGAAAATTTTTTCGGTTTTGGAAATGGAGTGGTATCCTATCACTTATAAAGGCTCCAAAATGCTTGCATGTGTCAGCCTTGGTCCTATTCAGTCCCTTATCTGTGAGGTCACACTCTATGACCTTGTTCCAGGTCTTTTATTTATTTTATTTAAAGTGGTAGGTGGTGGCGACCATCATCCACTAACTTGATGTAGTGCTGCCTACTTCTTCCTTAGCCTTTATCATACTTTTTCTGTGCCTGCCCTCCTATCTTCCTATTTTTCTCCCCCATCTTTTCTGTCACTACTTATTGCTTTCTTTCCATTACAGGTGGCTTTACACTGAGTGACAAGCCAAATGGTTTCCTGTAAGCCAAGAAACCATTTACTACACTGGGTGGTAACCATATAACCAAACCATACGTGCTCCCTGCGTGTCAAGTGGGTTGGTGGAGGGTTGGTGCCCCTCTCTGTGAAACAGGTAACTCGAGTCAGGTGGCCACCCCATACGGGATTGTGGCGTCTGGCAATAGATAGATATAGATATTTTTTTTTTTGTCTGCCTCTCACAACCCTACCCTTCATGTTCACACCTCATATCTTCCACATGCAATTGCATTCTTCCATCCTCTAAACATGCCCAAACCATCTCAATCTACCCCTCTTCAAAACTGAAGTCCCATCCTTCCTCTCAATTCTTCAACTGCAATCCTGGACACCCCCAGGGCTCACTTCCAAGGAAACACTACACATTCATCTAATTATTGTCATTTCTGTATACTGGAGAGAAATACTTGGTTGCTAGGCCTACAGCCAGATAGGAGCATATGGGGAAAAATCTGAGTCTCAGAAACTTTTACTAGATAGCTGTAATAGTCCTGAAGCGAAGAATTTAGTACTTAAAGCAGCAAAACAGACAATGAGACAAAACAGCGATATCATAGGTAAGCAGTGTGTGAAGAATGATAAAGGAAAGATAGTAGTGGACAGTGAGGTTATTAAAGAATCCGTGGAGAGAGCATTATAACCAGTTACCGAAGGTCTGGAGTCAGTGGATCCAGTGTTTGGACCTTGGCCTTTGAATGCTGCTGCTACTGCAAGCAGGGCAAATGGCAGGATGGAGATGAGGAGGGCACTGGTTGTGTCTGAGTTGACTGCTAAGATGCTGAAGACCTCATGATATATAGGAGTGGGCTTAGTTACTGATCTGATAAATTCATTTATATAAGAGTGCTGTTCCAAATAACTGGATGAGGTGCAAGACTAAATGTGTATAAGGAGAAGGGTGATGCCCTGAAAAAGAGGAAATTACAGAAGCATAAACACTTGGATCAGATAATGAAGGTAAGGGAGTGAGTCCTGGATGCCAGGCAAAGGGACCACTGACGCAATATAGTATTCATTGTCATACAGCCTCAGAAAACATACTTAGGAAGTGGGAGCTGAATTTTGTTTTTACTGATATGAACACAGCCTTTGACAGGCTCCTCACAATGAGAAAGCTTGGGACTGAAGAGTTGCTGGTTAAAGTAGTTTTGGCAACATACAAGGGTGCTCGCACCCAGGTGAGAGTGAATGGATGTTTGTGCGACGAGCTTTCTGTAACTGTTGGCATACATCATGGGACAGTCTTAAGCCCCTTATTATTCATCATGGTGCTTGAAGCTCTCTCATGTGACTTCAGAACTGGACTCCCATGGGGGTTGTTGTAAGCTGATGATTTGGTGTTGATTGCAGAGAATAAGATGGAGGTGAAGGAAAGATTTTGAATGTGGAGAGATGGAATAATGTATAAGGGTATGAGAGTAAATGTGGAAAAAAACAAATGTGATGATACCTAGGGCTGGTGGCAGTACTGTCAAAGCAAAGGGGGTGTGGCCATGTGCGGTTTGCCATAAAGGTGTGGGAAGTAACTCCATCCTGTGCAGTGTCTGATAAAAGGGTACATAAGAGATTTGGTGGTATTAGAGGTAGATTGTGAAATATTGCTAATTTCATGTGTGCTGTAAGTAGGGGAGAGTATGTAGTGACTAAAAGGCAAGAAAGGATTGATCTTGCTACAGTGTCTTTTGAGTGGAGGAGAAGTTTTGTTACTAGGGTGACATGTAATGTGCTGGAGGTGGGACTAGAGATAGGTCTGTGGCTAGGGTAAGGAGAGGCTAGAAGAAGTTCAGGGAGATCTAGCCTCTCCTGACACAGAGAGGGATCTTCCTTCATGCTAAGGGGTCCTTATATGCAGCTTGGGTTAGAAGCATAATGTTGTACAGCAGTGAGACCTAGGCAGTACAGATGATGTTATTAGTAGGTTCAAACATACGGATTTGTTAATGATTAGATGAATGTGTAGTCGATCCTTAAATGAGAGTCCTTGGGATTTTGGACTACAAATGAGGAGCTGAGACGCAGGATGGAACTTGAATGTATCTGTGTTGTGATGAGGAGGATGGGACTTGAATGTACTGTATTAGTGCTGTCATGAGGAGGGGTAGACTGAGATGGTTTGGGTAAGTTAAAAGAATGGAAGATGACAAATTTTGTAAAGGGTATGAGGTGTGAATATTAAGAGTAAGATTACAGGAGACAGACCAAAATAGGCCTGGGATGAGGTCACAAAGCATGACTCAAGGATAAGAGGTTGAATAGGGAGGCTGCCAGAGATAGAGAATTGTGGAGACTCACCACCAGAATACCAAGGTCAAGGCAAGCAGGTACATGGGAGCCTTTATAAACAAAATGATATGAAGTGAAAATAGGTAGGGATATCAGGGTTAGGATGACAGAATGGAAAGTGTCAACTGGGGAGATGGCCACTTGGATATGCTGAATGTGGGAGGGGTTGAGGCTGGCTCCACTGGTAGAATGAGAAGTGGATGAAATATAAGGAGCTACTGCCTCTCCTGACCTTGGAGAGGCTCTTCTTTTGTGTCAGGGGCTACAAAAATCATCATTATCTTCAACCCATCTCCCACATTTACAGTACCATAATACGGGACTTCACCAGTGACTCACTACATAGCATTAATGATCATATTTCAGAATCTGTACACTAAATATTTAAACAACAGTTTGCCTAATGTTATTTCAAAAGCAATTTACATCCTGACTGATTCCCACTTTCCCTCTGTTACATCTTTCCATCCACTCACACACAAATGAAAACCTACATACCAAGCCTCAGACCACCAGGAATAAGAGCACTCTTATCACCTGGCACTGAGTTCTTGTTGACTGTGATATTGCAGCTGTTGCAGACTGTTTCCACCCGGGCACCATCCAGTCCCTTTGGCCGCAGATCCACAAGTACCAGGTGATTGTCTGTTCCTCCTGTAAGATTCAAAAGGAAGTCAATTTATCATCACTGAAACTATCTGTAGTTAAATTATGATTCAGCAGGTTCAAATACAGTTAAACTAAGGCCACAGCAATAATACTCGCCAGTGTTATTAATTTTCAACATGTACACACCAAAGCCTTCAAAACATTCGCATAAAACGTAAACATTCACTGATCTATTTATACAATCCCTGATGCCAAATCCAACATCACATCAAAGAAGGTCACAAAAAATCACTTCCAAATACTTACACAATATTATAACTGCAGGTGGGTCCCACTGAATGAGTGAAAAATGTTAATGGAGGACTGCTCAAACAGTGAAAACTCATATATCAGAGTACAAAACTTATGGGAAAATATAGGGTTAGGTTAAATGACTCCCATCAACACAGGTCCAGGTAATTTTATGAAGGAATAAAGATTACAAGCACCTTATACACACCTATAATGCTACCATGTCCTATAATAATGCGTAATTATTGTGGCAGGTAGTGGTGACCATCATCCACTCACTTGATGTAGTGCTGCCTACTTCTTCCCTTACTCTTATCATTCTTCTTCTGTGTCTGCCTTCCTCTCTTCCTATTCTCCCATCTTTCCTGTCACTTTTTCTTGCTCTTGTTTCCTTTTCAGGTGGCTTTGTATTGTGTGACAAGCCAAATGGTTTCTTGTAAGCCAGGAAACCATTTACAACACTGGGTGGCAATTACATAACCAACCCATATGTGTTCCATACATGTCAACAAATGGGTTGGCGGAGGGTTAGTTCCCCTCCCTGTAAAACAACTAACTCAAACGGCCACCCCTTACGAGATTATGGTATCTGCCTAGATACAGTATACAGTATATATACAGATGGTTATGAAAGCAACTGGAAGGAGGAAATAGAATGAATAACATATGCAAACTTACTTGTAAAGTAGTACAGTAAAACCTCACAATAATGGACTAATTGGAACCCAAACCATTCAAAAAAAAGCAAAAATTCTGATAAAAGCGACATCTGCACTCTCCCTTATTAACCCATACATTTTCTGATACATCAGACATTAGTCCAGATTGCACATCAAATGGTGCAACCATATAACCAAATTATGGCACCTGGTGGTTCAGTGGATAATTACGACGCTCCAATTGGACTGAGCCAGTGAAGGCAAAGGGTGGTTGGGGTTTACTGCTCACGTAATGACATTCAGAAAATGAGTGAGGCTGGTTGCTCTCATCTTAAATGTCAGGACCAACTTACCTGGCCCCAGGGTCCTATGCTCCTCATGGGGTAATGTAGGATTGGATGATGGATGGATGGATGGTAATACCATATATGAGGTGCTACCCAAAAGTTCCAGTAATTTGAATATTGTAGGAAAATAAGTTACCTTACCTCCTTGTTCTCACTGTCGCCTTTGAAGTAGTCCCCTTGGGCATGTATACAGTGGTCCTAGCATTTTTTCCACGAGTCCATGCATCCCTGGAAGGCTTCAGGCATGATGGTCTTGAGTACCTCCTCTGATTCTGTCTGGATCTCCTCAATCAAGTCAAATCGATGCCATTTCAGTCATAATTTCAGCTTGGGAAACAGGAAAAAGTCGCAGGGGGCAAGGTCAGGCGAATAGGGTGGGTGGGGAATGACTACCGTGTTTGAGGAAGCCAGGAACTGCCGGACAACAATTGATGTGTGAGTGGGGGCGCTGTCATGCTGCAGGACCCAGTCCTTGTTCTTCCACTGTTCTGGATGTTTGCTGCAGATGATCTCCCTCAGACACTGCAAAACTTCACAGTAAAACCTTCCACTGACAGATTGATCAGGTGGGACAAATTCCTTGCGAACAATCCCTTGGATAATGAAGAAAATGATCAACATCAACTTGACATTACTGCAAACTTGATGCGCTTTTTTCGGCCTCGGTGAATTGGGAGACTTCCATTGCGATGAATGCTGCTTTGTCTCCGGGTCATAACCATAAACCCATGATTCATCACCAGTTATGACCTTGGAGATGAAGGTGGCATCATCTCTGACCTGATTCTTGAGCTCCCTGCAAACTGCAACGCGATGTGCCTTCTGCTCGTCACTCAGCAGTCTTGGCACAAATTTTGCAGCAATGCGTCTCATGCCCAACACGTCCAACAAAATGGGTTGCACGCTCCCATGCGACAGTCCAGCGATGTCACAAACATCATGGATAGTTTGTCTATGATCTGCAAGGATAGCCTGACGAACATTTCCAATGTTTTCTGGTGTTGCTGCCGTTGACGGTCGTCCAGAACAGTCATCGTCTTCGATGGACGTTCGTCCTTCCTTGAACACTTGTACCAGAAAACTGTTCTGCTTTGGGACATGGCATTGTCACCAAAGGTTTGCTGAAGCAACCAGTGAGTTTCTTAGCTGTCTTGTCTATCTTGAAGCAGAACTTGATGGAGGTTCTTTGTTTTGTGAGGTCTGCCACTGCAAAACCGCCAAACCACCTACACACCACGTTACAATAGTAAGCATAGCTCAACAACACGTCTGCTCAAAGATACGGCCGGAGCCACACTGACACACAAGGGGTGCTGCTGACTCCTCCTGGCGGCAAAAGGCGAAAGTGCAAATGGTTGGCTCCCTCTGTTCAAATTACTGGAACTTTTGGGTAGCACCTCGTATATCTTTTTTTTTTTTTTTTTTTTTTTTTTTTTTTTTTTTTATGCGAGGAAGAAGGAACCAAAGGCCATGAGCCCGCAGTAACAGTTCCCTCCAAGAGAAAAACATAATACAATACAGAGCCAAATTCAAGATCCGATCATTTTGAGATGCCTGGACACACTACGTTTGAAAGACTGGAGATCATAGGCAGGAGGAAATACAGACAGAGGGAGACAGTTCCAGAGCTGACCTGTTGCATAAATGAAAGACTGGGAGTAACGGTTAACTCTTGCATTAGAGAGTTGGACAGAAAAGGGATGAGAGTTTGCTGCCAGATGGGTGCTACGCGCCCGTCGTAGAGGTGGAAGAATGCAAGCAGACAGTTCAGAGGAGCAGTGACCATTAAAGCAGCGATAGAAAAGAGATAAAGATGCAACAGTGCGGCGAAGAGACAGAGGTTGAAGGGAGTCAGTAAGAGGAGGAGAGTTAATGAGACGAAAAGCCTTTGACTCCACCCTATTGAGAAGAGCTGTATGTGGGGAGCCTCCCCACACATGAGAGTTGTACTCCACACAGGGGCGGATAAAACCCCTGTATAGAGTCAACAATTGTGCAGGGGTAAAGAAAGAGCGGAGTCGGCTTAGCACACCCAATCTCTTGGAAGCAGATTTTACAAGAGATGCAATATGATCTTTCCAAGATAAGTCCCGAGTAAATGAAACCCCAAGCATGTTCAAGGATGATGCAGGATTCATCTGAATATTATTAAACATTAGTGGGTATACCTGTGGAAGATTTTGTCGGGTTGATAGGTGTAAGAACTGAGTCTTAGATGCATTAAAGACAACCATATTATTTTTACCCCAGTCAGAGATATGAGCCAAGTCAGACATTAGGTGTGCCACAGCCTCATCCCTTGTTTCTTGAAGTAACTGTTGAGATGGGCGTTGCGGGAACCGAATGGAAAGATGAAGGGTGGAGTCATCAGCGTATGAGTGGATAGGGTTAGATGTACAGCTTAGAAGATCATTGATGAATAAAAGGAAGAGAGTTGGTGATAGGACAGAGCCCTGAGGAACACCACTGTTGATAGATCTAGGAGAAGAACGATGGCCGTCTACGACAGCGGCTATAGAACGACCAGAAAGGAAGCTAGCGATGAAGGCACAGATAGAAGGATAGAAACCGTAGGAGGGCAGTTTGGAAATTAAAGATTTATGCCAGACTCGATCGAAAGCCTTTGAGATGTCAAGTGCAATGGCAAAGCTTTCGCCAAAGTCCCGAAAGGAGGATGACCAGGAGTCTGAAAGGTAGGTGAGAAGATCGCCAGTGGAGCGTCCCTGACGGAACCCATACTGACGATCGGAAAGAAGGTTGTGATAGGAAAGATGCCTTAAAATTTTTTTATTAAGAATTGACTCGAAAACTTTTGAAATACAGGACGTTAAAGCAATTGGACGATAGTTGGAGGGTTGGGAGTGGTCACCCTTCTTTGGGACTGGCTGAATGAAAGCAAACTTCCAGCAAGAAGGAAAGGTACAAGTTGACAGACAAAGGCGAAATAGTTTGCCTAGGCAGGGTGTAAGCACAGAAGCACAGTTTTTGAGAACAACAGGAGGGACTCCATCAGGCCCATATGCCTTGTTAGTACTGAGGCCAGTAATGGCAGAAAATACATCAACTGAAGAAATTTTAATGTCAGCCATGAGGAAGTCAGAGGGGGGAAGTGATGGAGGAACAGCACCGGAATCGTCTAAGGTGGAATTGGAGGAGAAAGTCTGTGCGAAGAGATCTGCTTTATCAGTAGAAGAAATAGCTACAGAACCATCAGAGTAGAAAAGAGGAGGGAAGGATGATGAGGTAAAGTTGTTAGAAAGATTTTTGGCAAGGTGCCAGAAGGAGCGAGAAGAATTCGAGTTGGAGAGTTGAGAGCATTTAGTATGGATGAAATTATTTTTAGTAGAGCGAAGAACAGACTTAGCACGATTCCGGGCAGAAACGTAAAGATTATGTGATTCAGGGGTAGGTTGGCTCCGGTACCTTTTGTAGGCCCTCTCCTTGTTGCGGACAGCATTAGAACAAGCGTGATTAAACCAAGGCTTTCTTGCGTTAGTCAAAGGATATGAGAAAGGAATGTATGCTTCCATGCCCGAGAGAATAACCTCCGTAATGCGCAAGGCACACTCAGATGGCTCACGGCCATGGAAGCAATAATCATTCCAGGGAAAATCAAAGAAGTACTGCCTGAGGGCCTCCCAGTCCGCAGCTCCAAAATGCTAGAGACGACGTTTCCCTGGAGGGTCCGCAGGCCGTACTGGAGCGACAGGACAGGTTAAGGTAATAAGGTTGTGATCGGAGGAGCCCAACGGAGAGAAAAGATTAACAGAGTAAGCAGAAGGATTGGTTGTGAGGAAGAGGTCAAGTATGTTGGAGCTCTCTCCAAGGCGGTCAGGGATACGGGTAGGGTGCTGTACAAGCTGCTCTAGGTCATTAAGGATAGAAAAGATGTAGGCTTGTTCACCAGGTGGATCCGTGAAAGGAGAGGAGAGCCAAAGGTGGTGGTGAACATTGAAATCTCCAAGAATGGAGATTTCAGAGAAAGGAGAAATGGACAGAATGTGTTCCATCGTAGAAGTAAGATAGTCGAAGAATTTTTGATAGTCAGTAGAATTAGGGGATAAGTAAACAGCACAGATATATTTAGTCAGAGAATGACAGGAAAGCCGAAGCCAGAGAGTGGAGAATTCAGAAGAATCAAGTTCAGGAACACGAGGGCAAGATAAGTCGTTGCGTATGTATACACAACAGCCACCTTTGGCTTTGAAATGAGTATAGAGAAAGTAGGAGGATACAGAAAAGGGTTTGCTGTCAGTTGCCTCAGACAGCTGAGTCTCCGTTAGAAAAAGAAGGTGAGGTTTAGAGGAGGAGAGGTGGTGCTCAACAGAGCGAAAGTTAGATGAAAGGCCGCGAATGTTGCAGAAATGAAGAAGAAGAGAGTCAGACAGTGGTTCCAGGCACCTCGAGTCGTCACCGGGAGAGGGGCAGATGGCGGGGGCATTTATGGTCCCCCCCCCTGGGGACTCCGAGGCTGGGTGAATCAACGCCATTTTTGGTTAATTTTGAATAGGAAGTGTAGTGTGTACTGTGCATGTAGTTTGGTGAAGATAGATAGAGAAATTTGTACTGGAGAGCATGCTGGCCTACTCTCTGTGTAACTGAGACACTGAAAAAGTTCAGCAAAGGGGGATGGTCAGGAACTAGTCCTGAGGGCTGATGAAACGGGAGCTCCAGCACTCCCTGTCATCAGCTTTCCATCCACCTCGGGAGTACTGCCCTGCTCGACTGGTGCTACAGTCTATAATAATACTGTACTGTACACTGATAAAAAATGTCTTTTATTTACCTTATTGTGGTGAACATAGCTGAAGTGGTCAGGCAGTCCTGACTGCTTCTGGCTATATCGGACTTTTTCTGATATATAAGAATTTAGTCCGGTAGCTCCCCGATTCTGATAAAAACAAAATCCAGTCTATTGAAGTTGGTTATATCAAGGTTTTACTGTACAAGCAACATCTGGTTGAGCCACCCCGAAGTCTCTCCACCACTGCTGGGGCTGGCTACATTTTCTCTCACGAGGCACAACAGAAAATGGTCGTGGCAGCATCATGGGATGGCTAAAGGTCTCAGTCCCTTTAAATTTTCCACTCATGTCAAATAATTTTCTTACAACACTGGACTTTCATGCTCACATCACTGAATTTGGGTCTGAATTGCCCAGTCTCATATCATCAGTTTCTAGTGTAGTGCATGCTTGTAAAATGGGACAGGCCTGTAGTTTGTTAACCATTCAGCTGCAACATTCCTTCTAGAATGCATTTCAGGTAGCCTGTGGCTTGCTTTCCAGACTTGTGCCTAATTTTTCAGTGTGTGTGTGTGTGTGTGTGTGTGTGTGTGTGTGTGTGTGTGCGTGCTTATAAAAACGACATACGGAGCTTTACATATGTACTGGTATATATACTGACACGTAACCATAAATAGAGTAATACAACCTTTGCCTTATGTAGTGGTGTTGACAGTTGCTTGCATTGGCACTAAAATTTATTCATTTTAACTAGGTGGAAATTTTTGCCCTTCTAACAGTTATTTCTCATAAGCCAATGGCAGAATAAGGCTCTACATCCCTTCCACACCACTTCTTTGTGACCAGCACCATATTATGTGTCAATCTCTTGTTACAGCACAGCAGCAAAGATTGTGTGATGGCAATATCATGCCTAGTTGAAGTATGACAGTATACCCTAGTCAGCCAAAAATATACCAACAATTAAAAACAAGGAACAGTTAAACCTCACTTGGCTGCTGATTTTGTTACTGTAGATCACAGGCTCATGAAAAATGCAGTACCTTCAATACTCCTGGTAAAATCACCTTGATCGTGATTATGCTACAAGAAAAACTGAAGAAAATCTATGGAAGCCACAGAAAAACTGTGCTCCTCCCTCCAGTGAAAGGGCTAAAACAGGAAAATACACACACACACACACACACACATATATATATATAATCTACAGCAAGCTCATCCCGAACACGTGGGTTTTGTTCCAACCGTGGCGCGTTTGGCGCGAAACATGTAAGTTTTAACTACTCCTTATTTTGCTCCCTAGACCCCCTAAATGTGGTGTTTTGCTGTTATCTGTCATTGGTAATCAATATGAAGCACTTTACGTGGTTAGAAGGTTTATTTAATGTTATAACTTACAAATACAGTACTGCACAGCAAAACTTCAATATACAAATACGTAAACACAAGGCAACATTCCAACACTGATCGGTTTCGGGACAATTTGCCGTCACAACAATAACATGACAATTCGCTGTCATTAATGAAGACAGCTATGGGTGACACAAGAATATAATTCAATGGTGACTACAACGAGGAAGAAACAAGTTAATTATTGACTAAAGGTGCAACTAATAAATAATATCCAAAGCCTACGCTATTCAACATAGACTTTGATGGATCCCCCTGAAATAGTTATTAAATTATTGATTAATTAATAATAAGTATATTTATTGTATGACAGAGAATCGTCCAGGGTGCAAATTCTCCTGACGAAGAATCGTCCATTTTTTGAAGGGGAATTGTCTGATGGCGAATTGACTTGATGCCAAATTGTCTCAGAACCCACCGATCATGGGTTAACTGGTTACGAGGTTTTATTTAATGCTTTAACTTTAAGTGCTTTAACTTACAAGTACATACCGAAACAGTAAATATTTAAATTACAAATACAGTACTGTGGAAAAGCAGTACAGCAAATCTTTAACGAAGAAATAAAAAATGCAATACTGTATTCCGACGGTAGGTTTTTACATTGGATTACATTGGAAAGCAAACAGCAACAGACCTTATGATCCTTTCGAGGCTGCTTGTTATAGAGAAAACTATGACTACAAGATCTAACTCTACATGCTGAAGGATAAGGATAGTAATGCAAAAAGGCTACCCCCCCAAAAAAAAAAAAAACCCTCCAGGAAAAAGTGAGAAAAACCACCATGCAGCATGGAAAAACTGACATGGAATTTTCACAGGAAATACTAGAAAGGAAAAGTCACATTCTATAATACTTTGTGTATAAGCTACCCGTCTGAGTAACCTGAAAGAGAAAGTAATCAAATAAACTACTAGTTACAGCATGATATTATAAATCATTATGTTGAGTTAATGGAGCGTCTGTGGACATAACGTGGAAACTACACAGTGCACAATGTGGATGTTTAGGGGTGGTGCGGCAGCCTTGCCTGGCGCTTTTAAGGTAGGCAGCAGTCAATCAGGCCCTAGCTCCGTTCACTCCACTGAGACAAGGAACTCTCCCATGTGGGACAAGTACACAAGTTTCTTCCTGAAGCAGTGACGCCTGGTACATTACAAAAATCCCGATGGTGGTCACTTAACTAACAGGGACCCTCAGTGATCCACAGCCCATCACAGGTCGAAAGTAGGAGTACTGACCATTAACTCCAGGCTATCTGTGCAGATCCTAATCTGTGCTTATATAACTTTCTTTGCACTGAGGAGATTGAAAAATATATAAGATGGGGTGTCTTATAGACAAAAGGGGATTGCACAGTGCACAGTGTGGATGTTTAGGGGTGGTGCAGCAACCTTGCCTGGCGCTTTTTAGGTAGGCTGCAGTCAATCAGGCCCTAGCTCCGTTCACTCCACTGAGACAAGGAACTCTCCCATATGGGACAAGTACACAAGTTTCCTCCTGAAGCAGTGACCCCTGGTACATTAAAAAAAATCCTGATGGTGGTCACTTGGCTAACAGGGACCCTCAGTGATCCACAGCCCATCACATGTCGAAAGTAAGAGTAGTGACTGTTAACTCATGGCTATCTGTGCAGATCCTAAGCTGTGCATACTGTATTTTACCTTATTTGCATTGAGTACATCGAAAAATGTATAATGACGTGACGTGACGCTATGTACAAGTATGTTAAGTTTACGGGGTATCCTGTAGACATGAGGGGACTCAGTGATCCACAGCCCATCACAGGTTGGAAGTAAGAGTAGTGCCCGTTAACTCAGGACTATCTGTGCAGATCCTAATCTGTGCTTATATTACTCTATTTGTATTGAATAAACTGAAAAACTTATAATGACGTGATGCAACGCTATGTATGGGTACGTTGTTTATGGGGTGTCTTGTAGACAAAAAGGGAATGAACTTACACGTAGTTGTAAAAACAAGTTATTCAGACAGAAAAAGAGTCAGCTGAGGATTCTCATGCAAATACAGTGGGGCACCAATTTTCGCGCCTAATTGGGTCCAAAAATAATGCGCGAAAGTGGAATTAGCGAAAGTTGGGGCATTGTCTTTATGGCAAAAAGGCTAATTGGTTCCCGGTTATCCTAAAGTAACATCAGATTTTCATCTTCACTTGCAATACAGTACATCAAATCACTATTGTATATTGCATTGTGAGATACAAACAATAAAAACTGTACATACCACAGAGACCAGGTTGAGGTGTTTAATGGATGTTGGGGGTAAGTATCCTTTCCTCCCGACTTTGAATGTCCCGGCCACTTTTTATCACCACCACTGCCTCCCGGCCCTCCCCCCACACCACCAGGCTCTCCCCCCACACCACCAGGCCCTTTCCCCACACCACCAGGCCCTTTCCCCACACTACCAGGTATAGTAGAGGCCATTGAACCATGAGAATCCAACACAATGGAGCTAGCACGCTCGTACACAATGGCGGGAATGGGTGGACAGAGTGTTGACATGACGTCATTCAAGATGGCGGTGGGTTGCGGGCGGGCGGTGCAGGAAATTCAAAGTTCAAAATATTGTCCCAAACCCATAATTTGCGCGCGAAAATCGATTTTTTTCAAGCGAAAGTGGAAGTTAGGGAATATTTGGTGCATGCCGCGAAAGTGGATTCCGCGAATCCTGCTGTAGCGAAAGTTGGTGCACTACTGTACTTGTCTATTTTGTTTCTGAATGTCTTAACTGAGATCCTGTTCACAGTATCTGAGGGTAATCTGTTCCAGATATTTACAACTCTGTTTAAAAAGAAGTATTTTGTTTCATGGGATTGGAAATGCTTTCCCATAATTTTTCAGCCATTATTTCTGGTTTGACTCGACTGGTCTATTTCAAAATATTTATTCATGTCTAAGTTGTCATATCCCTTCATGATTTTGGAAACTTCAATAAGGTCACCTCTTAACCCCTTAAGACCGCAACTGTTTCAGGCAGGGTACCTCCCACAACCGCAATTCGGGGGTGTTTTGGCGACTTTCACCAAGGGCAAATTGACTGTGTTCTGGCTAAAGAGGAAGAATTTACACACCTGACAACACAATCCGTACCCACGTAGGCCTAATGGTTACCGTACAATTGCGTGTCAAAGTTCAATAAAGGTTTATGACAGTTACCTCACGAAAACAATTGAAAACTTGAAAATTTTGATAACTACCTATTTTTCTTATTGATACACATCATTTCAAATTGTTTTGTCACACCAATCATGAAAACAGGTGTATGTAGGTGTGGGGAGATTACTAGACTCTGGGGAGATAAAGTAGACTGTGGAGAGTAGGCCTATAGATACGGGGGTTGGAAATAACCAGCTTTTCGCATGAAAAGAAAGCACTTCAGTGTGTTCTGTAACATTTACCATGAAAACAGGTGTGTATATAGGTGCGGGGAGATAACTAGTGTGGGGAGTAGGCCTACAAGGCCATGGTGGTACTTGAGGAGAAAAATTTTGACAACAACCAAATTCTCTTGTGGAAACCCTCAATTTCAATGGGATTTGTCATACCAGCCATAAAAACAAGTGTGTATGTAGGTGTGGGAAGATAAAACAGGTGTGGGGTGTAGCCCTACAAGGCCTCAGAGTCATTCCAAAACTAACACAGATGCATAAAAGTATTTATAACCATCAAGGACATCAAAATAAAGTTGAATAATGCTATAAATGCATGCATAAGGGAAAAAAAAGCAGTAATTTGTTTCCAATTTCTCTTTTTACTCTCCCAACTTCTCGTTACACATTTATCATATCATTACAATTATCACATTATCATTACACTTCATCACACCTATCAATACAGTTTCGGCAACAACCAAATTCTCTTGTGGAAACTCTCCATTTCATTGGAATTTATCACACCAGCCATGAAAACAGGTGTGTTTGTATGTGTGGGGAGATGAAACAGGTGCGGGGAGCGGCCCTACAAGGCCTCATAGTCTTTCGAAAACTAACACAGACGGACACTACTCAGAGGTGCTAATCTGGGCAGGTAGGGAGAATGAAAAAAAAAATAATAATAAGATGCGTCGCATGTACTACAACATACAGCATTCTCCAACTACGTATGTACAGAAACTGGTAGTAACGAAGTGAGAAATGAACAGAGTGAGGTGTAAAAATTTGGGAAGAAGTAGAAATAACATGAAACAAGTACGTTCATCAGGCCTGACACTCGGGGACCTGTTGGGGGTTGGAAGGGTAGTGAGGGACAAGGAGGAAGAGATGGGGTGGGGTTTGGGGGGGGAACAAGGCTAGCAGGGAGGGAGGAGGGGCAAGAGAGGGTGGGAAGGGACGCAGGATGCTGTGGGAGGAGAGATGCAGTCGCGTGGAGGGGTGGGAGAGTGATGGGGGACAAGGAGGGCATGAGGGAGTGGAGGGTGGTATGGAGGCAGCCGAGAAGGGGGTGCCCTCCCACCGCCCGGGTTGGTCCGATCCCCCCTCACGCAACATCAGGGGTGAGTTCTCATTGGCCTGAAGCCATGTATGTCATAATCAGGGTGAAGCAAGCGCTCTGCAGTTTTTTACAGGCCATGTTCAATTGATGCAATTAGACATTTTGGCATAAATCTCAAATTGCATCAATTGATGCGATTAGGACTTAAGGGGTTAGCCCCTAAAGTACTAACAGGATCGATCGATCCTTTTTCAGAATTACGCAAGATACCAAATGTCATTGATAGAGAAGCCTTAGGGAAAAACTGCGGACACTAGGCTTCGGCCCAATTGTGACATATATCAATGCAAACCAATGAGAACTAAGTCCTGAGTAGGGAGGGGGGAGGATCCGGGCCCCTACCCATGGTGGGGGGGGGTGAATCCCCCACCACCCTCTCGCCACCTGCCTCTACCCCAATACCTTTGTTCCCTCTCCCCTTCCCTCGCCTCTGGGTGCCTCCAGCTCCCTCAAGGTGTCTGCCTGCGTTATCAAGGATCAGAAGGACCCTGAACTTCAGGCCATGGACGTTCAGGTAACTCCTGAACTCGGGGAGGAAGCACATGTGAAACCACTCCCCAAACTGTTTCTTAGTAATCCAGGCCTTCTTGTTATGCATCCAGTACACTGGCAACAAGTTCTTGGTCTTGCTGCACAGTGCCCAGTGATTTGCAGCCTTGTATACTAGCCCAGGTTTGACCATGTGGACAAACTGCATTGCAACACATGAAGACGATCACATGGTCCTTCGTGACCTTAAATCCTGGGGTTCATTCTTCCTGCTGAGTGTTGTAGGTCCTGGCAGACATCTTCTTCCAAAATAATGAAATCTCATTGGCACTGAACACCTGTTCAGGCCTGTACCCTTTCTCCTTGATCTTTTTCTTGAGAGCTGCTGGATACACCGTGGCTGCCTCATGGTCTGCTGATGCCGCTTCTCCAGAGAGCTGCACATTCTTTAAGAAGAACCGCTTCCTGAAACGGTCAAACCACCCCTTGCTTGCTTGAAACTGTGGTGCAGGCTCTAGGACTTCAGAGGAGGCGTTAAGTTGCAGGTACTCCTGAGAAAAACATACATACAGACTGCACCTTCACACGGATGATGAGGTTATCCAGCACCACATTCTTCCCACGGCAGTCCTCCACCCATACACTTAAGGCTGATTCCATTCACACAATGTTCTTACCTCGCACAGTTGTCATCACCTTTGCACTACCACTTACACTAGCTGCAACAGCATCACGAATGGGCTTCTCATTTTTCTTGATATAACGAGTCAGTCTCTCGTTCACACCTAATTGTCACCCAACAGCCGCAAACGACTGCCCTCATGCACCATGTTCAGCAATTTCACTTTATCTTCAAGCAACCTCACTTTCTTCTGCTGCTTAGGCTCCCTCGCAGCAAATACACCCTGAGCAGCAGGCTCAGGACCCATTTTTCACTGGGATAAAGAATGGAATTGATTAACAAAGCTGTAATAACATGCACAACACACGCGGATGCACAACCCGTGAGATGAACTGAGAGAGAAAGAGCGTGGTGGCATGTGACTGGGTCCCTTCTCAGACCAGCCAACAGGACGGGAAGAAAGGAGACATGTAGACAGATAATAAGGGACACTACTCTAGGAGCCAATCACAAGCAAGCTCTCACTGCTGGAAAAGAGAGGGAGATTTGTATCCTGAAATACCAAGTGCTGTACAGTGCTCGTGCCCTGTGCTGAACAGCACATACCTATACTGGGTAACTTCGCAGTTTAACTGTATAGGACAGTATTTCTCATGGAAAACATGCAAAAAAAAAATCACACATGAACTACCAAGAACAGCTGATGCTGTGGGAAAAGAAGGAAATAGCTTTCTGAGAACTTTTAAATAATTTTCCCCCAAAATCTATGAATATGTAAACCTGCGAACAGCAGGAGTTGACAGTAGTTTGGCAGACTACTTAACCACGATCAAAAAGGTCAGACCGTATCTTCAATACCACGCACAAGTGGGGGCAACTAGGTCTTTCAATTTTTTTATTTGTAAGTAGATTGTTTATTTGTTTTTGGATTTTTATTAACCCTCTCAGGGTCACTCATGCAAAATCCGTTTCATGTGGATTGTTCTAAAGATGTTCAGTCACTCGAATCGCGTTCCTAAGCAGTTAAAAAAGCAGTCAAAAGAAAAGTTTTCAGCCGATTTGCGTAAAATTTTGGTGCGTTCTAGTGTTTGTGTCTCTTTTCTGAGGTAAGCATTTGGCAACACTGTGACGCTCTGATGAGACAATGCATAGCAGAAATATCTCAGTATCTCACGACCAGCCAGGCAGGAGAGTAGCGCAGCTGTCAACGTCCCTTTAAACCCGCCATTTTCCCCCTCCCACCAGAGGCAGAAGCCATTATTGAAATATTGTGATTGTACAGTGTTTTTGACTATAATGTGAAGTGATTGTGTCTATGGAACATAGATATATTGTCTGTAAATCATTAGGGCCCATTATCACCCGTTAAGCCTACAGGCAGGAGTGTGGTTTGTTATAACAGGGTTTCCACTCTGCTTCACCCTGCCCATAAATGATGTAAGTATTTTGCCTTTATTTAGTGAAGCCAATACTTATACTTGTGAAACATATAGTGCCTGGATTGGTGAAATAACTGACCTACTATTGCAAGCATAATGCACGCCATAGAGATATGCAACAGTCGCTAAGGAAACAGGCAGTCACGTACACCATAGAGTCGGGAATAATAGACGAGGTTGGGATGGAATCATGTGATAGTGTTTTATATTGCGCATGGTTTAATGTGAAATATACATATAAAATAGTGCAGCGAGTGTTCACAGAGATATATTTCATGCATTGACTGACTTAGCTAAAACATAGTGGGGGAGGCGGTGGCTGAATCGGTAGAGAGGAGGCCTGCAGTCCTAATGGACCCAGGATCGAATCCCAGCCGGGGCAGGGAACAGTTTAAGGATTTGAATTTCCTAAAAAGCAGACTTTCCTGATCTACCAGATGACCCGCCGACATGTCGTAAAAGTAACCCCGCTAATACCAGCACACCAGTCCTGTATGAGACAGCCCTAGCATGTATTCAGTATGGACGGTGGGTGTTAGTGCCGAAGTGGTGACATGTGGAGGTGTAGGAGGACTACTGGGCCTTGGGATACGTGACTGCCCACAAGAAATAGGCCCTGAAGCCTTTGCCCAGAGTCGGACACGTTAAAAAAAAAAAAAAAAAAAAAAAAAAAAAAAAAAAAAGTGTAAGAGACAAGAAATATGCCACAGCCACATGTACATACGTATGTCGTGCAGCGAATGTTCATGGAGAAATCTATTGGTGCATCGCATGTGTTTTAGGCAAATGTATCGCAAGGAGAGAAGAAAATACGCCACAGCCACAGTCACACACACACACACACACACACTCACCCACACCCACACACGCTCACACTACATAACTCCTCATCTTCAAGCTACTGCCAGCATCTCAATACCTCTGGAGGAAGTGAGTTATCCACATTTTGTTGATTTGTATATTGACCTATTTCTATAGTTCAATATTTTTTACACAAATAAGTAATGTTTTTTATATACACACATATGAGATAGAAGAAGGTTCAGCTTCAGTATCAGAACCTAGCAAAAAAACTAGTGGTCATGTCGAGTTTCTGACAGCACTATAAAAAACCTTATGATATTTTACGTGTATACTTTGAGTAAAAAAAGAAAATAATAAAACGTTTTCATTCATTCATTCATTGCCAGACGCCATAAAAAACGTAACGAGCGAAAATATGTAGCCGTGGGTGAGGCAGGAAAAGAATGTTTTTTTATCTCGCGTGCGGGTGAGGAGGAGTATTCTACGTTTGTCACCTAATTGCTGCAAAACTATTGGACATATCGATTTCCCGTAAGAACCATGATAAAGAGCAGTAAATTCTACGTATGTTCATTTGCAAAGTATAAGCCTTTGGGAGCATTTTCTGTTGGAAAAGTTGGAGGAACAGACTGTTTTGGTAAAGTCGAAAGCACTCGGAGGAGTAATTCACTTTGTAGGCCAATTACTTGAAAACTATTGGACGTATCGATTTCCTGTAAGAACCATGATAAAGAGCGGTAAATTCTACGTATGTACAATACAAGACATAACAATGTAATATCTATGATAAGAATTCGTTGTTATGGAGGCGGGAATATTGCGTATGCTGTGCTCACATCACTTAAGTGACGTACTGACGTGAGTTCCCAGTTGTATTTGGCGATTTACTCGAAAACTATGAGGAGTATTGAAACCATTTTAAGGTCATTAGAAAGATCGTGAAATTCTGCATAATATTATGCAATAAAAACATAACATGTGGGAGAAAAGTTCAGTATTAGAGCTCCTTGAATTTTTTCAAAAATGGCTTTTAGTTTTTGGCTATTTTCTCAAAAACTACAAATCGTATCACAACCGGATTTGTCTCTTTAGGAAGCTGATGAAATTCTCTATCAAAACTTTTAATAACATTTTCCTGTATGATGGAAAACATTCGAATGGTGATATTGGGAAATGAACGTGACGTAGCGAAATGTTAATTCACGGCCGCCTAATGTTGTTTTATTCATGTTTTCCTGTTTTTTTGTGGTGCTTATCAGCTAGAACAAACATCGACGAATAAGATGACATAGGTTTCATGGCAGTATATTGATGTTTAGGTGGCGAAAATAAGGAGAGAATACGTGTTATTGCTGCGCGCGGGCAGCCAGGCCAGGCGGCCTTGCAGAAAAAATCGTGTGCCGGAAAACTTACTGAAACTTATCGTGCGCGAGAGGGTTAATGTTTGGGAAGTACTTTTAAGAAAGTTCCTGAAGCAAAACAGGTAATTTTTCCCAAATATAACACACCAGACATCCCATCTGATAGGCATCCTACAGCCTAGGGGTTATATTGGAGCAACGCTCCATATCGTAATTAACCCCTCCGTTGCTGAAGGCCCAGAATTTTCCGTGCACGCCAGGCCAACGCCAGGGCCATTTTTTTAAGTTTCGAAAATTGATTTATTTTTTCTTGCCATATTGAAAGGAAAGTTCAGATGCACCTAACAGTGCAAATCCCAGCTTCCTAGATGCATTTTGTGGCTTGCAATGGAGTGCGGAAGTTGCAGAAATATCGGCAACTGATATCCGCCGCCCAGGGGCGCTGCCGCAACGCAACTGGGCAGGTGTTGTTATTTTTTTTTAACCTTCCAAAACAATGCGAAATGTTGTGCATATATGAGGTATGATGATATCAAATGATTTCAGTACATAATCTGTTAGGAATGGCTGGGAAAAAAAAAATTATGAATACTTTTTCACCTTTTTGATATATGTTTATGGTAGTTTTGAGTTATTGTTTACATTATCGTTGTGCCCATGGTTGGAAAAGGGAGTGAAAGAGTTGAATTTTTGGTCCTAAATGAGAAAACTGCACGTACTCCAAGGCTAGACTCTGCCACGGGAGAAAAAAGTAGGGTCAGATCCGATTAGCAATACGGAAGTTGAGACGCAACTTCAAGCTCCCACACCACAAGCATACTAAAAATAGAATTGTAATGCAGTTTCAGAACTAAGAATAAGTCTAATTATTATGAACACAGAGACAAAGCAGAAATAAATACGTTTACAGTCAGGGGAAAACGTATTTTTTCCGTAATAACATGTTCATCTCTCTCTATCATTTTGCGTTCATCTTTATCATTTTACCTTGTTATTTTCGCAATATATATTGCTGTCTCGTAAACAGGGTGGTTGTGTGTGTTTTGCAAGGGAGGAAAAAGATTGTATTTTCTGTCTGGGTCGAGATAATGAGTGTGTTTTTAGGCATGGCCACGAGCGAAAAAATCGTACATCCACTCATCACGACAGCAGGTGGTGAACTGACAGATGATATGTGAGAGGGCGAAGTTAAGGTCAGTCTCATGTCCCAGATTTTCGTTCACTTCCTGAAGGTTTTCACAGTTTTCTACAAGTTGCACTGCATCAAATGATCCAAACCATTACAGCAAACTTCAGCAAACAGGTAAAGATAACAAGACAAAAATGTATTTTTCATGTCTATTTTGTATGTGCCTGTATTACTTCATAATCGTAAATAGTTGGTTGTGTGTGTTTTGCACGAGAGGGCAAAGATGATATGTTCTGCCTGGGTTGATATAATGTGTGTAGTTGTGCTTGTTTAGGCATGGACAGGAGTGAAAAAATAAAAAATCCACACAACACAGCAGCAAGCACTGAACTGCCTGATGAGGTGTATGGAAGTGTAGTGTAGGTCAGTGTGAAGATATTCAGAACATTCGTTCAATTCCCCAAAATTTTTGCAGTTTTTTATTGGCTGTGCTCAAACGACGCCTGCAGCCATTTATCGGCTAAACGTCATTTGACGTCGGCGGCCACGGAGGGGTTAACTTGATTAGGTCGATAACTTTGTACTGAAATGAATTCTCACATACCACAAACTTTAATGTGCCAAAATTATTTATCAATTTTTCCAACCATACTCAAAGTACTATACTGATATCACACTGTTATGGGGGAAGGTCAAAGCCATATAATTAAGCTAATTATAAACCTCTCACATTTACTGGTACTTCCTCTCTATGGTATAGAAAGAATAGAGAGAGAGAGAGAGAGAGAGCATCAAACCCAAGCATCTCATATCAATACCAAATTACAAGAAGGCTAAATCATTCTTGAAGTAAATTATACCTACAGTACATACTGTGCTCAAGGATATTGTGATTGCACAACAGTTCTGCCTGACTTAACCCGGAATAGGCAAACTGGAGTAATAATTTCCCAATAACCGCATCACGGGTTGTCACGTGGTAATTACGTGGACTGTGAATCTCTGCTTCCCTCTACCTTCACCTGCCCTTAGACCCTCTTCGCAGATGGGGGTGTCCCCTGCTCCTACATGCCTTTTTTGTGCTTGTGGGAATTATATAACCTAGGTTACTGTCCACAGTATAAACTTTACATACAGTGACAGAAAATGATAATGGCATCTCATGTTGTGGTACCTTATGTGAACCCTTATAAGGCAATTGAGTACTCCATGACAGTGTACGGTCATATGGATCTGCTTACAGCGACCCCAGGCCCCTCTGGACAGTTATGGTGAATCATTTATTATTTTTTGTCATGTATCTGTTCTTCATGTTTTTGTGTTTCATGTATTTGATAAGAACTTTACATGACATCTGAATAATCACCGATAGTGTGGGGTCATGTGGTCATGTGTCTTTGGAGACAAGAAAACACGCTCCTTCTTAAAACAGCAATGTCTACAATATAGTTTCTTAATTTTCTATATACATTTGATATTAATTTGTTTTTCATGCTTAGAAAATTATCTGATATTCAGTTTTTGGTTAAAAAGAAAGCACGATGGTTCTAAGTTTTCCCTGTATTATTGCAGCTCATTAAATGCATAACCACCCCCCCACCTCTGAAGGATATATATACATCCTACCCCAGATTACCTACAGTGTTATGGTTGGTTAGATTAATTATCCTGGGTTAAGAACGTACCAAAAGACAATCCTAGTCAGGTAAACTCTGTAAATTCACATCCATCCATTCATCCATCATCCAATCCTATGCCGCCCCATTAGGAGCACAGATGCTAGGGGCTAGGCACGTTGGTCCTGACATGTAAGATGAGAGTGACCTGCCTCACTCATCCCTGAGCAGCATTACATGAGCAATAAACCCCAACCACCCCTTGGATATAAACCTACACAGGCTCAATCCAATTGGTGTGCCTTAATTACCCATTAAAAACCACCAGCTGCCACAATTTGGTTATATGGTTACCATCCAGCATAGATTCACAATAAACACAATTTCAATATATGGGGAAAACTTCTTTCATTTGAACAATACAGGACACTGTGAAATCAAGAGCCATATATGACTCACCTGACACCAGTTTATAGCCATGTTTAATGAGAGCATCGGCCATGGTCTTGCAGTTGCTCATCACTTGCTCCTGGTAGGCTCGGAATGCAGGGGTGGCAGCCTGCAGAGACATTACAGTTTCAAATACAAGACCTCAGTTAAAGCTGCTTTTAGTTAATTAATTACTGATAATGAATAAACATTAAAGAATGCTTCACATGCCTATGCTATGGAAGGTCTCCCCAGGCTGAATAAAACAGTCCAGTAGGTAGCAGGAAAATATTAAAAAGACACCATCATACTGAAGAGATTAATGGAAAGTGTTTCTGACCCCTTCACTATGAGGGGTTTCTCTTCAGCTGAATACACTCCTCTGGCAGTAGCAAACACAAAATCCAGCATTATTATCGTAATACAAGGGTTAGAGTTGTTTTAAATTCACCATACATTACTGGTCAGAAATTTTAAGTGATGTTGAGTATAATTTTGCCTGCATCCTTCATAAGGCTCGATTCAATGATGAGTGTTTGTACAATTCAGATAGGCAATAAAATATCTAGAAATTCCATAAATTACTATACAGTAAAATGAAAATTAATTACAACAATCCCTCCACTTGTGTGGATAAGGGTGAAAACCTGGCTTTTGTGCACTCAGAATCCATGAACCTGGCAACCTAGAACCCACTATCTACAGCTACTGCAAACTGACTTAGGATCTCCTCCCACAAGGTATTAAAAAAACACAGAAATCATAGTATATCACAATGCTTATTCATGAAATGCAATTCATTAATATGAAATCATGTTTCCCTTGTTTTTCAGGACCAGTTGGATGTGTTTTGGTATGGAATCATTTAGATCTCTAAAGTAACCTAAGGACATTTCTTTGCACCAAACATGTCAGTTCAGTCTTGCGGTTGTCCAGATTGGGTGTCTTCTTCACTGCCATGATTTTCTTCATCTTTGCCCAGCAGTTTTCTGTCTGGACTGTTGCCAGGCCAGTCAAGGACCTCAATCCAATTATCCTGAAGCCATTTTGTCACCTTTCTTGACTTGTGACATGGAGCTGAATCGTGCATGAAAAAGTTTCACCCATGAATAGCAAAAAAGTTTAACAAATGATCTTTTAGAACTTGAATGTACTAGTCACCATTCATCATCAAGTTCTTAGGAAGAAAGTAGAGGCCTCCCTTTTCCATTTCACCTGAAAAACACCCCCTTACCATTACTGATTGTGGGTGCTTAACAGTTGGCACCATGAAAGCAGGGTCATATCAACTATGGGAGGCAGGGCAACGAACCTTGGCAGAACGCCCCTGTAACACCTGAAATATGCTTTCATTGGAAAACATAACTTTTCTCCACTCATCCGACGTCCAGTATGCATAATTCTTGGCAAACTGAATGTGCTGCTTTTTCATGTGGTCAGTGAGAAGCAGTTTCTTGGCTGTGGTGCGGCTTGGCAAACCCAGCTCCTTATGCAAGGGGTGTTGAATAGTTCGAATTGAGATGTTTTGTAACAGCTGAGGATGAATTCTCTTCAATTCTGCTGCTGTCAGTCGAGGATTCTTGATTACTTCCCTCTTCCGAAGTGTATCTGTACCTCTGGAAGTCGTCCTCTTCTTTCCACCACCATGCTTGTGCTCTGGTGTGACATCAGGAGGCAGGCTGCGCACTGCGAGAAGAATATTCATGACAGTCGACTTTGCGCGTCCAGTACGTTCACAAATCGTGTTGATAGGAACATTATCCTGCCAACGTGTAATGACAGAGACCCTCTCATCCCTTAAGCAGTACTTTCCAGGCATGATAACTCGACTCTAGGGAAATAACAGGGCAAGGTATGGCATACGAAAAAAAGAGGGAGGTGCAAGCTCAGAGTGACGGGAACAAATACTCCCACTCTCGTTTCTGGACAAACACTGACGTGCTGAGTCTTTCACCACCTCTAGCCAACACCAGAGGAGCTGCTAGTTACTTCTTTCGCAAAAAATCACTTGGTAGAGGTGGAAACACAAAGCAAAGACAGACAATTCTCTAACACCAATTCTGTGTGTAGGTCCTAAGTCAATTTGCCTTGGGTGTAATATACTGTAATATAATCCTGAGACTTTGTCAGTGTAGTCTATCTATATATCTACTGCCAGACGCTTTAATCCCATAAGGGGTGGCCACAAACAAATTGCCTCCATGTCGCCCTGTCCCCTACCATTTCACTGTCCTGCTCCCAACTCACACCCCCCTCCCTATATATACATCTCCACTCCATCCCTTGATCTCATCCTTGGCCTTTCCCTCCCTCTCCCCCCCCTCCACCTCACTCACATACACTCTCCTCATCGATCTCTCACTCTCCATCCTTACCACATGCCCAAACCCTTCAATGTGCTTCTCCTAACACTTCCTCTCACATCCACATCCACACCATAATGCTCCTTCACATCCTCATTTGTCTGTCTGTCTCTCCATGTGACTCCACAGGCTCCTCTCAAATAACTCATTTCCACTGCTCTCACTCTTGACTTCTGTCCCTCCAACAAGGTCCAAGCTTCACTTCCATACATTACAGTTGGTACCACAACACTGCAATGTAGTAACTTTTTCACTTCCATGCTCACTTCCCTGTTTCTTATCACTGCTTTCAAGGAACTAGCAACCTTTCTTAACTGTTGTACCCTTTCAAGCACTTCACCCTCCAAACTTCTATCCTTACTCATCACACTATCCAAACACTTAAACACACTTACACTTTCTATTTCCTCATCCAACCTCACTGTACATTCACTGACTTCATTTCTCTCAAAGACCATAACTTTACTCTTCCCTACATTCACCTTCAGATTCCGTTTCTTACACACACTCCCAAACTCATCCACCAAGGCTTGCAGTTCCCCTTCGTCTTCACTTAATAACACAGTATCATCTGCAAACAACAGTACAGGGAGTTTCCAAACACTGTCCTCTCTCATCAGGGTCACTCCAACATCCACTGCCCTACCTTGTATCTCTTTTTATAACCCCATCCATATACAGAGTGAACAACCATGGAGACATGACACATCCCTGTTTCAATCCAACCTTCAAGGAGAAAAATTCACTCAGTTCACTATCCACATGCACTGCAGCCTTAGCACCTCATACATACAGCAAACCCTTGATTTAACAGCATTCATTCTAACGGCAACCCCAAATTAATGGCACAAACTCACAAGGAATATTTATGCAAAAAAATTTTAAAAATTCCCCCCAAATGGGTAAAAATTAGAAAGAAATTCAAATGTGGCGGGTGCCGCATGCATCTCGATCATCTGTTTGCAGTTTCCCGCCAACTGGGTATGTTTATGTTCACCCAGTCTTCCTCCTGCCTAGCCTGACCCCAAAGTGAAAAAAATTAGCATGTAAGGTTAGATTTAAGAACTAGTGTTATAGACTTCAAAACTTAGTGAACTTATTTACGTAGTGCCATCTATTCTACTCCAACCCGCCAACTAACTTACCTGGATTACTGTACTTACCTGGATTACTGTACAGTACTTTACTACAGTGCAACACCACACCTACCTGCTTTCTTTTGTTCTAAATATAAATTTTTTTATTGATTTTGTATGTCTGCAAATGTTTATATGCTTAAAAATGTGTTTAAATGTGTTAGCGTGAGTTCCAGTGGTATCGATAGGTGTAAGCCCCAATCTAAGAGAATTTCATTTTTTTCAAAATGCTCAGGGCCCCTAGGGTGCCGTTAAATTGAGGTTTTAATGTACTCTTCACAGCATTCAACAACTTCCCATCTACTCCATATATTCTTAATACTTTCCACAATCCTTGTCTATCCACCCTGTCATATGCTTTCTCCAAATCCATGAAGGCTGCATACAGTTTCTTTCCCTTCTCTACAAACTTTTCCACTAAAGATCTAAGAATGAATATCTTCTCTACAAAACCTCTTCCCTTCCTAAAACCTCCCTGTTCTTCTCCAACTAATTCCTCTGTTATTTCCCTAACTCAGTCAATAAGTATCCTACCATATACTTTTCCTATCACACTAAGAAGACGAATGGCCCTATGATTACTACACACTTCTGTTTTCCATTTTCCTTTGTACAAGGGAATAATTATACTGACTTCCAATCCTCCAGGACTCTAACTTCCTCCCAGGCCAATCTGCATATCTTCCACATCCATTCTACTACTATCTCTCCCCCATGCTTCAGCATTTCACCCATTTCATCACACACTTCATCAATTCCTGGGGCTTTCCCCATTTTGACTTTCTTTGTTGCTTCCACAACTTCCATCCTACTGATTTCTTCCTCTCTTCTCACATCCCTCCTTCTCCCAGTCATCCCCAGCCACTTATACTCGCATTACTTTCATTCTCTATGTTCAACAATTCCTTAAAGTGTTCTCTCCAGCTGCTCACTTTTTCTCCCTTCTCCACTAGTAATCTACCATTTTTATCTTTCATTCCCTGATTAACTTCGCTGCCACCCTGTCTAACTCTCTTTACCTCTTTCCAGAACATTTTCTTACATTCCCTCCACTTTATACTCAAATTCCTTTCAAATTCCTAATCCACTCTCTTCTTACTCTCTCTTACTAATCATTTTACCTCTCTCATGTTCTCTACATATAACTCTCTCTTCCATCTCACAACTTCTTCCACACCCTTGTTTCTCAACCACTCATTATATGCTTTCTTCTTTTGTGCCACGGCCTGTCTCACCTCTTCATTCCACCATGCTGTTCCTTGCACCCCCTCTCGTCTTCTCTTCACCCCACACACCACCTCACATGTTGCACAAATTTCTTCTGCGAATATCTTGCACACACCCTCCACCCAATTGCTCCAATCCATATTTACCCAATTGTTCCTCCACTTCTCTCTCATATTCTGCCCCTTTCTCATCCTCTTGTAACATTTCAACTCTCCTTGCATATACTATTTCTTCCTGTCCTTCCCTTCTTCTATTTCTCCATTTCAGTTGAACCTTGATTCTCACCATCACCAAGTGGTGGTTAGAAAGTCCACTCTCCTAATCTCTATATGCTCTTGCATGCAGTACACACCATCCTTTCATCCACGCACACGCAATCAATAACTGCCTTCCATTCATTCAGTTCACCACCCACCCTTCTCATCACTTGCCAAGTATACTTATGGATCATTTTGTGCCTGAAGAGGGTGCTGGTTATCACCAACCCCCTCCCAGCACAAATGTCCACTAAAGCACTGCCATTCTCATCTATCTCAGCATGCACACCCCACTCATCAACTACTCCATCCACCTTCACATTCCCTACTTTACCATTCATATCACCAATCAAAAACACTCATTCCTTTCAAACTTTTCCATGCACATTTCGACATTTGTCCAGAACTCTTCTCTCACTCTGCTTGCACGATCTTGCGTTGGCGCATACACGCACACAATCGCCCACATTTGTAGTCCAACTTTCAATCTTACCCACACAATGCTGGAGCCAACTGATCCATACTCTCTTATATTCTCCTTCCATCTGTTACTCACAAAAATACACATTCCTTCTTTTGCCCTCTCATTCTCAACCTACTCCTGTCCATATACCCCATCCATACTCCCATTCTCGCAAACTCACCTCATCATTTAGTTTCAGTTAATCCACATACATCCACTTTTGCACCATCAAGCACCTGGACGATGTCTCTCTCTTTCTTTCATCACATCATCTGCACCCCTTACATTCCACGTAGCAATCCATACCATGTCCTTTGTTCAGTCCTTAGACATCACATTTGGTCAGTCCTGGTCTGGGGCTTCTTTTTAATATTTTTAGTTAGTTGTTTTCCAGGTAGGGGCACTAACCCTCCACCAACCCACTTGTTGCCATGTAGGGAACACGCGTTGGTTGGTTATAAGGTTACCACCCAGCGTTGTAAATGCTTTCCTGGTTTACAGGAAATCATTTGGTTTGCCACTCAGTGCAGAGCTACCCTAAAAAAACAGAATACAACTACACTATGTGGGTGGATGATGGAAGCCCCCACCTACTTTTTCTGATATTTGTTCATCCATCCATCCATCCCTCATCCAATCCTATGTCACCCCATAAGGAGTGTAGGAACCCTGGGCTAGGCAAGTTGGTCCTGACATTTAAGATGAAAATGACCAGCCTCAATCATCCCTGAGTGGCATTACATGAGCAATAAACCCCAACCACCTCTTGGATATAAACCTACACAGGCTCAATCCGACTGGAGCACCTTAATTACCCACTAAACCACCAGGAGCCATAATTTGGTTACATGGTGACCGCCCAGCGTAGTAAATGGCTTCTTGGTGTACAGGAAACCATTTGGCTTGTCGCTCAGTGTCGAGTTACCCATAGACAGAAGGAAGAGGAAAGAATGAAGGAAAGAAAGACAAGGGAGAGTGTAAAGTCAACCACAGCCAGCAGAAAGAGGAAAGAGTGAAGGAAAGAAAGACAGGAGGAAGGATGGGAGAGAGGAATGGGCAGACACCCAAATCAGCACTACATCGAGTGAGTGGATGGTGAGTGTCCCCACCTACCATTATATCTGGTAATATGTGTGGGCATGCATGATCCATATCATCTCTCTCAAAATAACTTTCTTATGTAAAAACTGATTGGAAATTTTTATTTAGCACTTCACAAATACCTTCCTCTTGTGTACAGTACAGATGATCCCATCATCCGTGAATTGCATTTAATCTTTAACTTTGGTTTTGCTTTGGACATAGCTGTAAAATAGCTTCGGTTGATCACTACTTTTATGTCTTCCTCAACCTGTCTTTGGGCTTCTCTCCTTATCTTTGTATAATCTTTTCTTGCCTGTATATAGTTATAAGCCATTTCACTACTGTGTCTTCTGTATCTATTCTATATCAAGTCTCTTTTTTCTTTTGATTTTTTATACTCTGTATGAAGCCATTTCTTTATTTTCATTTCTGATTCTCTGTGCTGAGGGATGTAATTTTGGACTCATATTTCATAAAAATTCAAAAATTTTCTATACAGTATTGTGGTAGGTGGTGGCGACCATCATCCACTCACTTGATGTAGTGCTGCCTACTTCTTCCTTGGCCTTTATCATTCTTTTTCTGTGCCTGCATTCCTCTCTTCCTATTTCTCCCATCTTTCCTGTCACTTCTTATTGCTTTTCTTTCCATTACAGGTGGCTTTACATTGAGTGACAAGCCAAATGGTTTCCTGTAAGCCAAGAAACCATTTACAATGCTGGGTGGTAACCATATAACCAAACCATACGTGCTCCCTATGTGTCAACAAGTGGGTTGGTGAAGGCTTAGTGCCCCTCCCTGTAAAACAAATAACTCAGAGTCAAATGGCCACCCCTTACGGGATTATGGCGTCTAGCAATAAAGAGATAGATAGATATAACATTTATATAAATCTTGTCCTTGAAGCTCATTTTCCCAATCTATTTCTAAGATGCACTTCTTTTGGTCATGGGAGTTGTCCTTTCTGTAGTTTGGGTTCTTTTTGTAACTATCATTACTGTTAACTATGTCATATGCAATCCAGAAGATTCAATCTAATACTGCATGGTTGCTTTTGCCGAATGGAGAATGATACATTATGCTGTGGGTACCCGAGTTTAAGGTTTGCTTTATTCTGGCCGTACAATGTCAAACTTGATTATCAGCAAACTCGCGATATACAGTCACTACTTGTTTTACGATGGGGTTACGTCAGGTCATACCTCATCATATACCGATTTTATCAAAAATCGGGAGATTGAAACACATTATAAAAGGGGGGTTACGTCAACTCAACTTCCCAAATTCACCTAACCAAGACTGAACCATAAATGACAACCCACCTTCATTCCTTCCTGTGTTGGTCCAAGTCATTTCCAAGTTGTCCCCCCTGAGGCTGGGGGACAGCCTGTGCTTACAGGCACTGGTGGTCAGCCTCTGAGTCAGACAAGAACAGGTTAGGGGGAGGGGAATCCGGCCCATACCTGCACCAACTTCAGCACTGGGGCCCATACCTGCACCAACCATGGCACTGGGGTCTACACTGGCACTGACCTTACCACTGGGCACACAAATCCACAGTATTGTACAGTAGTTCACCAAAGGAAACACTATCACACCAGTACAGGCAGAGTTACTCACGTACAGTAAATCGTTGCAACAACATAATCCAGTAGAGTAATCACACTTGTGTAAAGTTGGCCTGGTGCTACACGATGTCTACTGTAGTACGATGTTTGGCTGAGAGGTGACGATAACAGAGGGGCACACATGAACAAGTTGAAAAGACAGGGCTTTGAAGGGGTGGCAGGACCTGAACCATAACAATGCACTGCACACCGGGGCCACCATCTTGCCTGAGACAAGTGACTGTCTCATTGCATGTGCCTGGCACTTTCTGATGGCAAAATTGTTATAGTGGGAAATTTATCGTATATCGGATTTTGGGGTGGAACTTTTCTATTATCGTTCTTGCAAATTTTCGTAAACTGAATCAACGTAAAACAAGTAGTGACTGTATGTTTACAAGTAAACAGCCGTGTTCCTTCTGGCTCGTGGCAGTATCCACTAATACCGTACTTTTTTTTATTTTTTTATGCAGGAAAGAAAGAACCAAAGGCCAGGGACAAGCAAACCATTCCTTCCAAGAAAAAGACAAAAACAATACAAAACAGAGCCAAATTCAAGATCCATTCATTTCGAGATGCCTGGACACACTGCGTTTGAAACACTGGAGATCATAGGAAGTAGGAAATACAGACAGAGGAAGACAGTTCCAGAGTTAACCTGTTGCATAAATGAAGGACTGGGAGTAACAGTTAACTCTTGCATTAGAGAGTTGGACAGAAAAGGGATGAGAGTTTGTTGCTACAAGGGTGCAATGCACCTGTCATAGAGGTGGAGGGATGCAAGCAGACAGTTCAGAGGCGCAGTGACCATTGATGTAGCGACAGAAATGAGATAAAGATGCGACAGTGTGGCGAAGAGACAGAGGTTGAAGGGAACAAGTAAGAGGAGAGTTGATGAGATGAAAAGCCTTTGACTCCACCCTACTGAGAAAGGCTGTATATGGGGAGCCTCCCCACTCATGAGAGTTGTACTCTACAATGGGGCAAATAAAACCCGTGTATAAAGTCAAGAACTGTGCAGGGGTAAAGAAGGTACAGAATTGGCTTAGCACACCTTAATCTTAGTTATTCTCTCATATAAAACTATAAGCAGTCTGCTGCATAACACAGTATAATTTTAGGAAGGTTTAGACTCAATAAAGGTCATTTGTAACACACACAAGAAGATATTTTCATACATGAAATGCATCATGGCCACCATCCTGCTTCACCTCACCAGTTCCTTCTAACTCATGGCAATATCCCAAATGCCTCTTACCTTTCTCAACTTCCTCTGTAATTTACTGCATACAAAAAAATTTAAGCATGGCTTAGACACAATAAAACTCATAATAAGAAAAAATATTTTCTTACGGACAAAGTCGATTCCGAGTCATTTAGCTTACCCGACTCAGTGCAGCTAAATACCGACTCGGCACTTTCATTTGGAAAAATATTTTAATTTTTTTTTCAACACAGAGGCTCATACACACGTAATTATCTGAAATACTTTTAAAAAACTGTGCTTAATCTAACTTAATTTAAAAATTAGATTTCAGAGCTAAAATGCACCAATGTTAGCAGATAATTCCTCTTCAGATCGTCAGCACGCCTTGACAGACTTCTGTTTTGCATAAATATTGATTCCGAGCACCAATAAATGTATTTGCATTGTAAATCAATGTTTATCTATCTATCTATACATATACCTAGGCTGCTTCCCCCAAGGAAAGGGAGGTAGCCGAGACAGGACGACACACTCCCCATTTACTCATCCATTCAAACACAGTCATTCGCATCTTGACAGACAAAAGTCTGTCAAGGCGAGTTGTCAAGCCTGAGACAAAACACTTCCCCTAACTTCAGCAAATTTTCTCTCTGAATCCTGATTTTCTTTTACTAATTCAATTAAACACATATTTTTGACTGGATTTCATATAATTAGGTGTGTAAACCTAATGGTGAAAAAAATTAAGGTATTTTCCAATTAAAATTGCCAATTTGGCCCAAGATCAAAACCACATTCTGTGATTGTGTGTTTGTATCTCAGTCAGCTGATGAGTGGCTGGCTAACCTTGTGGTGTTCCATTCCTTGCTCATTCTCCTCTTTTCCCTCAGCTTTCTGACTTTCTCCTATCATATCCTCCACATTCTTTTCAACAATTGTTTGACCAACCATTCTTAGAGCTGTAGTTTGCAAAATACCATTAAGCACGACAGGAGTGTCTGCTAATGATGAGATGGGGAGATTTTAGCGGTCTCCATTAAATTTGTGAATCACTAGACTCACATTGTGCTGAACTCAGATTCCCACTGTACTGTCAATACCATTTTCCTGCGAAGTAAATATAAGAACTACTGTAGTACTGATGGACCATCAAGTCCTCTATTTCTGGTGTTTTCCTTTACAAAGTGTGTTAGGAAAAACTCCTGCACAAGATCCAAGGGCTTTTGATCCCAAGAGCTTTCATGGTTTGTTTCATCTAAAGTATTTTAATTTAGATTTGTACTGAAATCTCCATTTAATATAATTCTTTTAGATTTCTCTTCCATTCTATATAGTAATGCTCTTAAACTCTAAACTGTACTTTCTGCCAAGTCTTCATATTTGCCTCTTTCCCAAGTGTTTGTTTTGGGTGATATGTACAAATTTGCTACAATTACTTTCCCTGCAGATGTGTTAACCTCTACTGGAGTCAGTTCTACTTGTCAGTGTACATCTAGCTCTATTTATTTGACTTGTGAAATTTTCTTTGTTAACACTGTATTATAATTCCTCCTTTTCTTAATTCTCTTCTCCATATATTGTCTTTCTGTAGGATTAGGGCATTGTTTGATATCTTTGGGATTAATTTTGTTTCTGTTAGGCAAATAATGTAGTTTCTTTTCTTTGGTATAGTCTCAACTCTAATAATTTAAACACCATTCCATCTACATCTGAGTACATAAACTTAATCATCTTGTTTACATACTTACCACATCTTGAGTCTACTACCTTCCTTCTTTTTATTCCCTATTCGTTACGTACCACTTTTGTACCTGCAATCCAATTACAGTACTTTGTAAAAAAAAAAAGTACTCTTCTTCTGACCTTTCCTCGTTCTTTGTTTTTGCTTCTTCCCTCTTCTCCTTTAGTATTCCCAATTCCTCTTTAGCTAGGATTTTTTTATCTATACTTTTTTCAATTCCTCTTTTTCCATGAGTTTGCATTTTTTAGTATTTCCTCCACAGCATTTACACTCTAGAAGTGTGTATTTACCTAGTTGTGATATACAGGAAATGAACTACACTCGTGGGATCCCGTCTCTTTTTCTTGTTGTCAAATTTTGCTTTGAACTCGTTTAAGTTTTTAGACTGGACAATCTCTTTGTCCAGGCTGTTACACAGGTCTATGCATCAATATGGAAAGCTATATTTCTTGATACCCTTCAAACAACTTGGCTTTTCCAGTTTCATTCCATGTCCTCTTGTTACTCTTACATCCCATACAAACAGATCATTTTTATCAATTTTATCTATTCCCATCATGACCCTGAAGACTGCAATCATGTCTCCCCTTTCTCTCCTTTCTTTTAGTGTAGGCAGGTCCAGCTTTTCCAGCCGCTCTCTGCAGGACAGATCTGCAAGGCTGAGGACAATCTTGGTTGCTGTTCTTTGTATTCTCTCAATCTTATTTGTCTTTCTCCTTGTGTGGGGACCACACTACTGCCGCATATTCCAATCTGGGGCGGATCATGGCCACTATAAATTTTTTCATCATTTCCTCATCCATGTATGGAATGCCACTCGTATGTTAGTCAAGAGATTGTACGTCTCTCTAACTATCTTGTTAATATGTTTTTCCGGTGACAAACTATCCTGGACCAGCACTCCCAGATATTTCTCTTCTCTCACTTTTTTATTGGTTCATTACCCATCATATAATTCAGTGATGGCCTGTTGATACACTTACCCATTTCCAATATCTTACATTTTTTTGCATTAAATTTCATTTCCCACATCTGGCTCCAACCTTGGATCGTATTCAGGTCTTCCTGCAGCATTTTACAGTCTTCCTCGACTTCTACTCTCCTCAAGATCTTTGCATCATCAGCAAACAGACTTGCATAACTGTTTACTCCATCTACCATATCATTTACATAAATCAGGAACATTACTGGCGCTAACACCGAGCCCTGTGGGACTCCACTTGTTACTTCCCTCCATCCAGACATCTTGTCCTTTATTACTGTCCTCATTTGTCTGTTTCTCAAGAAATCACACATCCATTCCAGGACGTTTCCCTTCAATCCTCCTATGTGTTCCAATTTCCACATTAGTCGGTTGTGGGGTACCTTGTCAAAGGCTATCTCCAGATCTAGATATACACAATCCACCCAGCTGTCTCTCTCCTGTAACACGTCAATCATTCTTGAGTAAAAGCTCAGCAAGTAACACATGACCTTCCACTTCTGAATCCAAACTGGCTCTCAGCCAATATGTTCGTCTCCTCCAGATATTTTATCCATCTGTCTTTCAGGATTCTCTCGCATAATTTTGTAATTACGCTGGTCAGGGACACTGGTCTATAATTCAGGGGTTCTTCCTTGTTTCCTCCCTTATAAATTGGTAGCACACTGGCCCTCTTCCATTCACGAGGCACTTTCCCTTCTTCAAGAGAACACACAATTAAATTGTGAATCTTATCTGCCAGTTGTTCTCTGCATTCTTTCAGTACCCAGGTAGAGATTCCATCCGGTCCTGGGGCTTTCCTAACATCTTGAGTTTCCAGTAATTTATACACTTCCTGCACTTCCACTTTTATGTCTTTTGTCAGTACATTTCTAGTCACACCCTCCCCCTCTACAAAGTCCCTTTCTTTAGTGAAAACCGATTGGAAACATTTGTTTATTATTTCAGCTTGCATTGCCATGTCTTTATAAACCTCTCCTTCTACTTTCAGTTGGGAGATTCCTTCCTTTTGTTTCAATTTGCCATTAACAGATCTATAAAACAATTTGAGTTCTTCCCTACATTTGTCAATTATATCTTTTTCAAAGTTTCTCTCTTCCTCTCTGCATATTCTTGTATATTCATTTCTAGTTCTTTTATATTCTTCCTTTGATATATTATTACCTTTCTTTCTCCATTTGTTCTATACCATGTCCCTTTCTTTTTTTGCTATCATGCACCTTCTGTTAAACCAATCCTTTTTCCTGTTTTCTTTCCCACTTACCCTTGGAACATGTTTCTCCACTCCTGAATTATAGATATCTAGAAAGATATCCCACTTCCTCTGTGTCTCTCTTGTTTCTCTGAATTTTCTCCAATCCATATATTCGAAAAATTTCCTCAATCCTGTAAAGTTTGCTTTCCCATAGTTGTACCTTCCCTGTCTATAAAACTCATCTCTTGGCACCATGTTCCCTTTTATCATCTTAAACTCAATGACCACATGATCACTTTTTCCTATAGGACACTGATATTTTAAATTTTCAACTACATCAGGATCTTTAGTTTGTAGTAAACCTAATCTTGCTGGCGTGTCGTCTCCTCTGAGTCTAGTCTCCTCTTTGACCCATTGGGTCATTACATTACTCACTGCAATATTTAACAATATACTGTAGTGCCCCATGAATCTTCACTGCTTCCTGAGTCCCATTCCTCCCAGTTCACCTCTTTACAGCTGAAATCCCCCATCATAATTATGTTATTGCTTTTGTCAATCATCACTCTCATCTTAAATGTCGGGACCAACTGCCTAGCCCCGGGCTCCTACGCTCCTCATGGGGCAATGTAGGATTGGATGATGGATGGATGGATTTTCTCAATCACTTTCTTGAGATAGATAACCATATCTGACAACATCTCCTGATATTCATCGTCCTTCCGTGCCCTTGTCTTAGGGGGAACGTATACCACTGCGATCTCTCTCTTGCCATTCTCTCTGGTTTCTAGTTTCATATTTATCGCTTCGGCCTTACCCTTTCCCAGTTCCACATTTTCCACACTGATGTTGTTCTTCACTGCTATCATCACTCTTCCTCCCGTTTTTTCTTTTCTTTCTCTTCTCTACAATTTGTATATGCCATCTCCCATATGGATGTCAATATCCTCTCTTAACTTGGTCTCTATAAAGCACATGATATCTGGTTTGTGAATCCTCACGTAATCGTTGATTTCTAACCTTGCCGATATTAAACCATCAACATTAGAATACAGTAATCACTCTAATATCCGGACGCCCAATATCCGAACATCCCCACTATCCGGACATAAGAATGTTTCATACTGTACTTTTTTCCATACTAAACTTACCTCATTTCACTCTTTAATGTCCTTTATTGGTGTGAATAGGGTGTTAGGAGCTATGCATGTGCAGTAGGAAGGTGTTTTTCTGAGTTAGGCTAGGTTAGGGTCCATAAGTACCAGTCCAGGAGCCAGTCACCAGAATGTTTATTATTGTATGAACCTACTTCTAAACCCTCATTTTATGTTTCTTTTGCATTTATTTAAGTCATTTATGTGCCTTATTGGTGTGATTTGGGTCTTAAATAGGTGCTATGCATGTCCAGAGGGAGTTGTATAGGTGTTTCTCTGGGTTAGGGTCCATAAGTACAAGTCCATAAGCTGGGTCCCAATATCTGGACAGAACCAATATCCGGACCTACCTATGGCTCTATTACGTCGGATATTGGAGTGATTACTGTATGCCACTTTCCAACCATTCATCCCAGTTCACCTCTTTACAGTTAAAGTCACCCACCAAAATTATATTATTGCTTTTCTCAATTACTTTTTGCAAACAGCTAGCCATGTCTGACAACATCTCATGGTATTCGTCATCCTTCCATGCTCTCGTCTTTGGGGGAACATACACTACCGCCATATCTCTCTTAACATTCTCTCCAGTTTCTAATTTCATATATATCACTTCAGCCCTGCCTTCTCCCATTTCCACAGTATCTACATTAATATTGTTCTTCACTGCTATCATCACTCCTCCTCCCTTTTTTTCTTTTCTGTCTTTTCTCCACAGTTTGTATTTACCATCTCCCAAATGAACATCAATATCTTCTCTTAATTTGGTCTCTACAAAGCATATGACATCAGGTTCATGTTCTCTCAAGAAATCGTTAATTTCAATCCTTGTCGATATGAAACCATCAACATTAGTATATATCACCTTCAAATTATTTTTGACATTTTTAATACCCTCTTCTCTCCTACTCTCTGTCCATACCACTTCCTCAACTTCTGATCTTTCACAGCCATTCCCCTTAGTTTCCTTCACTTGTGTGTGTGTGTGTGTGTGTGTGTGTGTGTGTGTGTGTGTGTGTGTGTGTGTGCACACCATAATTTCAGCCATGTTGAATTATCATTTGTTTTAGCAAAATCCTGCAAATGACAATGTTTTGTTTATTCTCTTTGAAGTGAGTGTTCTTCTGCATGGTATGAAAGTGTAACCCTGGGAGAGGATGGCCTGGGACAATAAGCAACCCTCTGTTATCCTGCGGACCCAGTGTAGACCAAACACACAGTACCATATACATATGCCAATAAATGTATCTTTAGTATTGTGTGTGTCTCCCTCAAGTACCAAACTAATTCACCCCATTGAAACAATACTTTGATTTAATGCTAGATCAATTCAAAGCAAGTTCCTTTAAAACCCATTTCATGTTAAATCAATGTTCTATTGTATTAAATGCCTTCCTAAGCTGCTTTATTGTAGTTGCCTGAGGGTTTACTGCCATAGGTATAGGTGAGTCAACCTCACGGCTGAGGAAGAGGGCTGGCTTCCAGGATTTTCCTGCAAACCCCCCCCCCCTTCTTTTTTCCTGTGTTTATTGGTCCTGGTAAGGGTTTATCTTTCTGTACAAAATGTATTCAGTGCAATCAGTCCTGCATAAATTGAGGGCCCTCTATATGGAGGGGGGGGGGGTGGAATGCTAAGGAGTAAGGTTCTCATTCTTGCTGTTTTTGTTTGGCCCCTGGCTCATGTACAGGTGAACATGGTGGACTGCAAGATGAAGGTGCCCATTTCTTGCAGTCCACCATCCTTCTTTTTGGAAACAAGAGGGGAGCTGACAGAAAATTATATAATCAGGCAATGGAGCTGCATGATTATTAACCCCTTAACCGCGGGGCATCACTTTCGTGACGCTTGGGAGCAAGGGATCATACCGCGGGGCGTCGCTTTTGTGATTCTGTGTTATTTTGAATTCACCCGGGCTTCCAAGTGGAGGTTTGTATCATCTATCAGTACTGCCAATGTCCAACACTAGTCAGCACTCCTAATCTCATCTGTACTCCCATCCATTGTTGACAATTTAGCCATTTCTCCCCGTTCTTGACTCCCCTCCCTACCCCCCCTCCATTACCCTATCCTCTCGGCTGCCCGGCCGTGCTACGCTAAGTAAATCTTCCCTGGAATTTTTCACTGATTTCATCCATTGAAATAAGCCCTATGTCCTATTCTTATACCAAATACTATATACAAGAAAGAAATAAGGTAAGTGAGTGTCATACACCTGGAATTGGCTAATTATCACCTGACAACACCTCACGTGCACTCGTTCGCTAATTTTCGCTGTTTTTTTCCCCTTGAAATATGCCATATTATCTATTTTCGTAATAAATATACATGTAAGGAGGGAAGGGAGAAGCCTAAGTGATATTTACATTCACCTGGAACTACCTAATTTATAATGTATTGTCTAGATTTCCTGCCAATCATTTCAGTGCTAGACATAGCTGTTTCAAGAGCTAACATTGGTAGCTCTGAATATCCCCTAAGTAGGCCTCCACCCCGGCCCTCCGTCATCAGTTTACTCTCATCTTCCGAAGTGAGGGTACGTATGTTTCTTCTTGCTGACTTCAAGGACTTTTTCACCCCCATGCAAAGGGCCCTGTGACCTTTACCCCCTACTAACCTCGTGTGGAAAGAGGTAAAGGGCTGACAATTGATAAAAGAGTGACTACGATCTTTCTATTGAGTAAAACAGTGCAAGTGGAATTGTAAATAATGTGTAAATAATGTGTAAACAGCAAGTGAAAGTAATGAATGTAAATATACGTGAACAATGGAAAATAGTTTTATAAGTTACTTCAAGTGACAGTGCATAACACAGTGTAAATAAAATAGAAATGTAAATAACGTAAATAAAATAGAGAACGTAAACAGAAATGTAAATGAGTAGTATTATAAGAATACGAGTATATACCCTAGGAGTAATGAAAGTGAAAGTTTCACTCTAGCATGTCTGAATGCTATGAGTTATGAGAGTGAAGATGAAAGTGACATTCACTCTCAATGCTAGTAAACAGGACGAGAAAGTGAATGCTACGTATTTTACTGAAAGAAATTGAATCCCTACAGTGACAATAAACTAATACTACTGAAGGAAACTTATGGATAAAGACTGTAGATATATATAAGTGTTATATAGTAATAGAAATATAAGGTGTGAGGGGTTTTATGAATAATAAATGACAGAGTACCAAGAGCGAACTAGTGCCAGTGCGACGATCAGACGCGTTCGTAATTTCCATTGCTTTCACAGTGTTTTTTTTTTTGAGTATGGATCCCAAACTACTTGAAAATTGTAGAATAGTGTTTATAGTGTTTGTATCTGGCTGTGGTAATCATATTACGGGTTGTCGGGAAGTGTAAAGTGGAGACTTCATTACCCTACTTCAGAGGTCTCCACAAGTCCTACGGTAACCGACGAAGGCTCAACAATCATTCCAGGAGAAAGCTGAAGGTATGTGCCATAAGCATATGTAATTCTATTATTCTAGGACTAATAACTGATTTTTGGCAAATATTTTTTGAGAGTCTGTCGGAGCCCAAATAACCCCGCGGGACACGCAAGTCATTGGTAAACAAGCCCGCGGTGTAGGGGTTAAAGGGCCATGTATCAATCTCCAGCAACAAGGGGCGATGTTTAATCAAGAAACAAAGAAACAAAAGCAAAAATCTGAGCTACCAAACAGCATGCCCTGTTTCCCACCAGCCATTCATCATCATCCTGATCCTTTTTCCCCTTGAAGATGGGTTGAGGTGGGATTCAGAAACAAAGAAAGAAAAGTTCATAAGTGAAGAACTGCTACAACATATCAAGTTAAATGGGCCACACAATTACACATGTGCCAGAATCCTGTCTCCACTTTACAAGCCTAGTATTGTCAAAAATCATAAGTTTTCATAAGAATGTCCTTAACTCCTAATATTCAGGCACAGTGGATGGAATACATTCTCTCACTTTTTTGTCTTTAAGCAGGGTACCTCACCTGCTTCAGTGCAATGGCCACAGCAGCGATGGCATGGTTGTGAGGGCCGCCCTGCAAGCCAGGGAACAGGGCAAAGTTAATGCGCTCTTCAAGGTCGTACATTATTGGCTTCCCGGTTTTCTTGTCCTGAGACTTCACGCCACGACGGAAAAATATTATGCCTGACCTGCAGGTAGGGGTGGAAAAAAAAAGATACAACTGAGTTGAAAATATAGTTGTGGGCGATGCAAGAATGAAAGTCAGAGGTACAGTACATGTATGCATAGCAGACACTGCTGGAAACAATTAAAAATGGGGTGAGGGGGACTACTCAGTGTGTTGTACCTCATACTGTACTATAATGCTTCACATGATGCCAAGAATATTTTTATTTAAACAGCAGTTCAGTTGATGATTATTCTTATGGATGCCAGGTCAGTTTATTCACTACACCAATCAAGTTCACCAACTTCAGCTTGGTAAGTGGTACTCTAATTCATTTTCTTCCTAAAACATAATGACATATTTTCAAAGCATCTGACTCTAGGAGCAAGTTAGGGAGCTCACTGGTAAGGTCTGATAGTCCACTTATTTGCAGGACCAATTTACAGTAGCCTATCAACTGTATGGAAAAGGTTGCAATATTCTGAAATCATGTTTTTAAACACACAGCAGACTTACACTGAAGACTGCCTGTATGTACCTGAACACCACTATTCTCCATATTATGTTCATTATCAAGTAAGGAATTACTGACCTGGGCCCTCTAAGCGTCTTGTGTGTGGTGGATGTGACGACATGGCAGTGATCAAAGGGTGAGGGGATGAGGCCAGCAGCCACCAGACCAGAAATGTGAGCCATGTCAGCTAGCAGCACTGCATTCACCTCATCACAGATCTGACAACACACCAAACATCTTCATTTGTGCATTAGAACAAATCTCTCCTAAGCTTAATAAGAGTATTTGGAGACAGCTAGAATAAAACCAGACATACCATTCTGATAAGGTTAAATCAATGACTGATGTGCACACCATATAATGAACAACTTTTCGGTACTGGTCACTTTGGCCTTACTGCAGTCAATTATTTAAAAAGGTAAATTCACCAATGAATACAGTTACACTGATCCATTCGTTATCGTGCATATATGGCATGTGTGATGGAACTGCGTGATAACAAATACACAGAACCTATAGGATTAATCCTAACTGGTACCAGACGCCCAAAAATCAAGCCCAAATTATCCCTTTTATGACAATTTAGACCCACTAAATACATTTTTTTTTTAAATAACAGAACAGAAGAAGGAAAAACAAATGAATAAAAATATAATCCAAACACCAGATTACTGGTGCTCTCCATTCGGAAGAAATCTGTAACAGTTGGGCTTGAACAGCTGCAGGTTGAAGTCTGGGGGAAAACAAATCTGGGAAAGCGAGTTACAAAGAGATGTAGTTCAGAGAAGAAAGGAATTCTGATAGGTGAAGTTCTGCAATATGGCCGTGTGACATTCCAATCATGAGCGCTACCAGATGCCAGCGTAGCACGAGGGAAGGCATGGAGAGGTGGCGCAATGGACGCAACTTCGTCTGAGCATTTGCCATAAAAGTATCTGCAAAATAATGCAAGGGAGGCAACATTCCTTCTTACTTATAGGGGAGGTAGTTAATTTGTAATAGCAGGGTTATTAATAATTCCAACAGCTTTGTTCTGAATTTTGTCTAGCTATTTTAGTGCAACCTCTCCACATCCATTCCACAAGGATGAGCAATACTCTAGCTGAGTGCGCACATGACTCTTATAAATTACAGCTAATTGCTTGGCAGTGAAAAAGCTGTGAACTCTGTACAATAATCCAAGTTTCTTTGAGGCGGTTTTAGGAAGTGATCTGACATAAGAGGTCCAGCTAAGGGCATTCTTAAATGAAACACCAAGAATTTCAATACTTTTGACATAGGAACATTAGTAGCATTGAAGGTAAAATAGGAATCTGGCAATATCAGTCTATTAGTAAACTGTATGTATTTGGTTTTACTAGCATTAAATTAGACAAGGTTACTTTTGTCTCCATTCAGTGATCTTAAATAAGACTTGATTTACAGTGATGCCTGCACTTGAGCTGAGAGTCAGAGATATTAAACATTGTGGATGTGTGTTTGAGTGTGAATGAACTGTGAAGTGCTGAGTCATCTCATTTGAATGGATGGGATTGTGGGTGACAGATAAGAGATCATTAATATGAATTAGGAATTGGGTTGGTGCCAGAACTGATCCTTGTGGCACGCCAGAATTAACTGAGTGGAAATTGGAATATACATCATCTACTTTTATTTTTCTGTCGCTGAGATATGAGGAAAGCAGAGGAACAAAAGACATTAGTCCACAGCAATGGAGTTTGGATAGCAGGGAACAATGCCACACTCTGCCAAAAGCTTTAGAAATATTAAGGGCTACTGCATGAGTTTCTGTTGGTAAACTGAATGATGGATGGTTTAAGTCAGGAGATTGAGTATATCAATGGTGGAGCTTTTGTGGCGAAAACCACATTGTCTATCACTAATTAAGCTGTTGGATTCAAGGTGTTTAACTATATGTTTATTAATTACAGTTTCAAATACTTTACCAAGAGAAGACGTGATAGCTATTGGTCTGTAATCAGAGGAGTCAGAGGAACTTCCTTTCATTGGAGTTGGGTGGATATTGGCTTCTTTCCATGAATTTGGAAATGAAGAAGTACGTATGCATTATCTGAATAATTTAGCTAGAACAGAAGCAAGTTCTGGGGATCACTTTTTCAATTGGAGAAATTCCATCTCGGCATGGAGCTTTGATGGTTGCTAAATTGTCAAGGATGGATTTTATGTATCTAGTCTGTATCTTAAGTGGAACAATTTCAGGAGAGTCAAGTTCTAGTGCAGGGATGTTCTAATATGGACAGTTATTTAAGTACAGTAAAACAATTAACTCTAAGCCTTGGCCACCCCGTTTGGGATACATGGCGTCTGGCAATGAACGAATGAATGAAAAATTCCTCAATCATCTGACGTACTAAAGGCAATGGCATGTCCGAGTAGTGGCAATATCCGACTAATGAACAATATCCTCCTACTATACTCAAGCCCTACCTAAACCCAACCTCCAACCTATACCTAACCTAATTGTACAGTACCTCTGCTTACTTTGGAAGTTTTCCAGTCATTCAAGCATATTTAGACATCAAAACACACATAGGAATATCCAAAGCAATGTTAAACACCAAGAAAACCATGAAAAATAAAAACACTGAAAACCAAACAACTCCTTAGCTATACACTACTGTATGTATAGTATCCCTCCTAATTCTGGCTGTGTTTTCAGGTCAATCTGCCATATTTAGACATCAAAACATATATACGAATATCCAGAGTAATGCTAAACACCAAGAAAACCATTAAAAAAAAAAAAAAAATGGAAACCAAAAAAACACCCTACCTATACATTACTATGTACTATACCCTTCTTAATTTTGGCACTATTTTCAGGTCAATCTGCCATATTTAAACACCAAAACAAACATAAGAATATCCAAAGTAGTGCTAAAACCAAAAAAGCCATGAAACAAAGCAATGAAAACCAAAAACCACCCTACCTATACACTACTGTATGTACAGTACCCCTCCTAATTTTGGAACAGTTTTCAGGTCAATCTACCATATTCAGACATCAAAACACATATTGGATTATCCATATTAATGCTAAACACCAAGGAAACAGTGCATAAACAATAAACATCCACAAAAATCCTCATGACAGTTGGAAAATCAGTTGACACCAGAGACAACTGCTCCTGGGCCACAGAAAAAATGCCACAGCTAAATATGTCACAGGAAATTGGTAAATTGGTATAAATGGTATACCATCATCTTCTCTGGTGTTTATACTGTAAGCTAATTAAAACACAGAAAAACTGATGATTAAAAGTACAGAAATGCAGTGAAAATAAATTGCCTTCATATAAATTTCCACCATCCTTGTGCAAAATTTTGCCAGCACTTTCCAAGAGTTAAGCACATGTCTAGATGCAGGATTTCATGTGCTTTCTCATGGTCACTTTGGAATTTCGATACAACCAACCAATAGTATCTGAGTAAATTGAAAAAAAAATTTTAAACTCATGAGTCAGTGCTATCAGCGCAACAGAGAGGAGGATCTGAGGGAGTGAAGGGGGAGCCAGGAGAGTATGAAGGAGGGATGGGAGGCTGGAGGGGAGAATCGAGGCTGTAGGCGGGATTTTTACCCTTCTGTCACGAAGCAGATGGGTGCATTTACCGCACATTTACTCGTGGTGTGTGGTCTGTTAGATGGGTGGTAGCCATTTGAAAACAAAACTCCCAGTGACCAGGCAACTTTGGATGTTCGGTAGAGAAGCAGACCGCAGCCGTCACCGAACATGTACTCATGGCTTGTGGTCTGTGTTTGATGTGTGGTGGCAGTTGGGAAAGACTTAGCCAGGTGGCTGCGTGACTTTGGATATTTGGTGGGGATGCGTACAGATACTTTGACACCACTTGTGGGTTACAGTCATATTACTTGGGTGCTGGAGGCTTGCCGAGAGTGATCGGACCAGCGCACAACTTTGACCATTCAGTACAGGGGCAGACGGATGTTTTAGCTCTGATTGTGGGTTTCGCCCTAATTCCCACTCACGGCTTGAGCCCACCGGCCACGATACTGAATGTTTGAACATGATGGCTGGCCAGATGAAGTTCTCAGGGACTTTTATATTCTGAGAGTAGCAAGTAAATTTGGATAGTGGATTAATGGAGCAAAGCGTATTGAACAGGTCCGGATACTGCACATCTGCATAAATGAGGGGTTGCTGTACCAGTAACACACATAAGCATTGTTAGGTTAATAGGAAGTGATGAAAAGAGCACACTAGGGAAGAAACACATACAGAAGTCATGACTTAACACAAAGGGAAGCAAGTATCTTACAATAACACAAGTATTTAATTTCTCCCTTTATTATTTGAAAACAAAATAATACTGTATCACTCATCTGTGTGAGGGAAACTGCGTGAGTAAGTTTTGATAATGGATTTCCAGATGGCTGTGTTTGTTTACAACTTGTGTGTTGTGCTTTTGTTGCTCGCTGATAGGGTTCCTTGACCAAAGCTAACCCATATCACTCATGTTTGATACCTGCCTTGGCCTACCTCACCTTACTGTTGTGCTGATTGTCATTGTGTCTACAAGCATTATTTTTTCTCATTCCTCATTTCATTCAAGAAATGTGAGTACGCAGTTCCACACTAACTTTAACTACAGCCTAAGCACCCTGAGAATACTAAGAACACAACAGAAACATTAATTCACAAGGAAAAATTAAATTACTAGGCAATGTGGCATGTGGTGTAGGAATTTAATGCAAATGAGAGTGACATTGGGACAGTTAGATAAAATGATTCAGGTATGTTTACAATGTGGACAGTCTCTACGTTGGAATGAAAAAAAAAAAAAATAAAAAATAAAATAAAAAAAATAATCATAAGGGCACAGTAAAATTCATGCTTTCACATTTAGTGCAACAAGTGTGAAAAAGGTTTTGCAACCATTTTTTTTCATGAACTGGTGGACTCAGGGACAAAAAATTTGGCTCTTCCAGTATGTGAAAAGTTGACATGTTTATGTAACAAGTTAGGTAAGAAAACTGAATTTAGTTCTCATGAATTACGCTATCATACAACTCATACCAATTGGCTGACTTGTTTATTACTCAGGATTACTGCACTCAAACTTCCCACAAAAGTTAGGGTATATGCGGTCACTTCAAGCAGACGATTTCACTGTACTTTTTCATTTATTGTTCATGATTAATGATACTTTCAAAAACAATTTCATGCTTATTTTTTCCTTTCTTTTTTTCTTTTTTACTATATGCGCCAAAAGTAATTCTTGGCAAAATATGCATGATGTTGGGTGGCAATTATTAACAATTATTGGAAACTTATTAATGGTTGGTACTGGGGGCTCTCAAGGTTACGCTTTGTGGCAATCCTAGGTGGTTATAATTACAGGGGGTCTTGGAGGGGAAAAACCTCTTGGTTGGGTTAGGTTTGGATGCACTGACAGGTCCAGTCGGCGCGTTCCTAGGTAGAGTCATCATGCTGCAACAGGCATCTATGGCAGAAATATTGATAATACCATATCATTATACAACATAAGGAAAACATGGGGCTCCCTGGATCTAAATCATTATTTTACATGTACACTTGACCCTCGATTTCCCGTACCCCTATTTCCTGGTTTTCGCATTTCCCGGACACAGTCTGAGGCAGGACAATATTATCAAATGATGGACAAATGCCTGTATAAGTCCGGGATTTTCACAAAAGTCCGGCCATTATTCTCTCATATAAAACTATAAACAGTCTCCTGGACAACACAGTATAATTTTAGCAAGGTTTTCATTCGATAAAGGCCATTTGTAACATACACAAGAAGATATTACCATACATGAAATGCATCTTGGCCACCAACCTGCTTCACCCCACCAGTTCTAACTTATGGCAATATCCCATTTGCCTCTTACCTTTTTAAAATGCCACTGTAAATAGTTTACTGCATAACACAGTAAAATTTAAGGAAGGCTTGGACACAGTAAAATTCATAAGTACAGTACCCTCGTGTCCAACACGGTAATATTGTCATGCACGGGTCCCGTGTTGGACCAAAAACACGTTGGACAAACAACAGAGCTTATTGGGAAAAATGAATTACGTCAGCAACCCTGGGAAAAGTCACCCTAAATACCTACCATATACCTATACATATATTGGTACTACTGTAATTACAGTAAATCGTACTGTACTATGAATGATAACTAACCTTTTAGGCCCGCCTCCATAAGCCTTCACTGGTGCCAGGATCTTGTCGTGGTTTTTTTTATTATGGTCCTCACGTTGGCTTCATTCACGTCGTAGGCCTTGGCGATGTCCACATTCCTCTCCCCTTTCTTCTTCCTCTCAATGATTTCTAGCTTGGTGGCCTGAGAGAGGTGCCACCACTTCTTGGGGTTCTCAGATGGCTTCCTAGGCATTGTGAGCAGGATAAAATGCAAATGCAGCGAGAAAAAAGCACCGTCCAATGCGAATTATGCAACTGAGTGGCACTGTGGCGGGAGAAATTTAAACAAAACATTGCATGACCAGAAGCGTTTTTTAATTGGACGACATCACGATCACGTCATGACAGCGGGCGGGGGAGGCTACTTGATCGGAAGTTTTGATTGGCTGTCAGCATCACGGGAATGTCCAGTATGACTGTGTTGGACTGGAGGTGATCATGCTAGAGGTGAACTCTGCAGATTTCACCCGCTTGTCGGAGCTCTGTCCATGTCATGCTAATGCATCTGTTACAGTAATTAAATAGTATTAAATCGTACTAATTTTTTGCTCTCCGTGCCGGATGCGAATCATGCTGGACAAACGCTTGCTGGACACGAGGGTACTGTAATAAAAACATATATATTTTTATTTTCTTGGACATGAGGGCACTGTAATAAAAAAATATATATATTTTTTCTTACGGACAAAGTCAATGGGATCCATTCCTACTCACTTAGCTCATCCACCTCAATGCAACTAATTACCGAATCAACACTTTTCACTAGAAAATATTTTAATTTTTTTCGCCACAGTGGATCACACACACCTAATTATCTGAAATCTGTTAAAAAAATTGTACTTGATATAATTTAATTTAAAAATTAGGTTTCAGAGCTAAAATCCACTAATGTTAGCAAATATTTCCCCTTCAGATCATCAGCACACCTTGACAGACTTCTATTTTGCATATATATTTATTTGGCGCTGTGGGATGAACCAAATGTCGAGTTAAGGGGCCTAAATGAATGCTCATTTATAGTTGTGAGTAAACGATGGAAGAGGAGCATAAGACAGTATGGATCAGTTGGGACAAGGATTGTGTGGGTAAAGCTGAAAGTTGGAATACAAATGTGGGCGATTGTGTGTGTGTATGCGCCAACGCAAGATCGTGCTAGAAGAGTGAGAGAAGAGTTCTGGACAAATGTGGAAGTGCGCATGGAAAAGTTTGGAAGGAATGAGAGAGTGTTTTTGATTGGTGATATGAATGGTAAAGAAGGGAATGTGAAGGTGGATGGAATAGTTGGTGAGTGGGGTGTGCCTGCTGAGATAGATGAGAATGGGAGTGCGTTAGTGGACATTTGTGCTGGGAGGGGGTTGGTGATAGCCAATACCCTCTTCAGGCATAAAATGACCCACAGGTATACATGGCGAGTGATGAGAAGGGTGGGTGGTGAACTGAATGAAAGGAAGGCAATGATTGATTATGTGTGTGTGGATGAAAGGATGCGAAGATGTGTAATGGATGCAAGAGTGTATAGAGGTTGGGGGAGTGGACTTTCTGACCACTACTTGGTGGTGGCCAGAATTAGAATGCAAGTAAGATGGAGGAATAGAAGAATGGAAAGACGAGAGGAAGGAGTAGTTGCAAGGAGAGTGGAAAGGTTACAAGAGGATGAGAAAAAGGCAGAGTATAAGAGAGAAATGGAGGAATGATTGGGCAAATATGAATTGGAGCAGATGGGAGACGTGGAAGGTGTGTGTAAGATATTTACAGAAGAAATATGTGCAGCATGTAATGTGGTGTGTGGAAGGAAGAGAAGACGGAGGGGGGTGCAAGGAACAGCGTGGTGGACTGAAGAGGTGAAACAGGCTGTGGCACAAAAGAAGAAAGCATACAATGAATGGATGAGAAATAGGGGCGTGGAAGAAGTTGAGAGGCGGAAGAGGGAGTTATATGTGGAAAGGAAGAGGGAGTTATATGGAAAGAAAGAGAGAGGTGAAAAGATTAGTAAGAGAGATTAAGAAGAGAGTGGATGAGGAATTTGGAAGGAATTTGAGTGTAAAGTGGAGGGACTGTAAGAAAATGTTCTGGAGAGAAGTGAAAAGAGTAAGACAGGGTGGAAATGAAGTTAGCACGGGAATGAAAGATAAAAATGGTAGATTACTAGTGGAGAAGGGAGAAAAAGTGAGCAGATGGAGAGAACACTTTAAGGAATTGTTGAACGTGGAGGATGGAAGTAATGCGAGTATAAGTGGCCGGGGAATGGCTGGGAGAAGGAGGGAGGTGAGAAGACAGGAAGAAATCAGTAGGATAGAAGTTGTGGAAGCAATGAAGAAAGTTAAATCAGGGAAAGCCCCAGGAATTGATGGAGTGTGTGGTGAAATGCTGAAGCATGGGGGAGATATAGTAGTAGAATGGATGTGGAAGATGTGCAGATTGGCCTGGGAGGAAGGTAGAGTCCCGGAGGATTGGAAGTCAGGTATAATTATTCCCTTGTACAAAGGAAAAGGGGAAAAAGAAGTGTGTGGTAATCATAGGGGCATTTGTCTTCTTAGTATAATAGGAAAAGTGTATGGTAGGATACTTATAGACAGAGTTAGAGAAAGAACAGAGAAATTAGTTGGAGAAGAACAGGGAGGCTTTAGGAAGGGAAGAGGTTGTGTAGATCAGATATTCATTCTTAGATCTTTACTGGAAACGTTTCTAGAGAAGGGAAAGAAGTTGTATGCGGCTTTCATGGATTTGGAGAAAGCATATGACAGGGTGGATAGACAAGGATTGTGGAAAGTGTTAAGAATATATGGAGTAGATGGGAAGTTGTTGAATGCTGTGAAGAGTATGTACGATGGTGCGAAGGCTGCAGTGCGTGTGGATGGTGAACTAAGTGAATTTTTCTCTTTGAAAGTTGGTTTGAAACAGGGATGTGTCATGTCTCCATGGTTGTTCAATCTGTATAAGGATGGGGTAATAAAAGAGGTACAGTAAAAGTCCTATTATTCGGCAGCTGATTGTTCGGTAGATCCGACATTTCAGCAGTTTTGAGAAATAGTCCCATTTACGAAAATCATTGATTGTTCGGCATATGTCCGGAATCATCTCGGCAGTCTAGGAAGTGATATCTGTGGATTGTAGGCCTAATGTTTCATTACACTTCTGTATGTTCACTAATTTCTATATTTTTATTCAGATTCAGGTATAGTACTGTATTGATTACAATACTGCACAGTATCATACACTACAGTAACCACCCCCACCAAATTAGCGAGGGTTACGTTCCAAGCCCCCACGCTAATTCTTGAAATTCTTTCATTCTTGATGCCTTCATGAAAATGATTTACCGGTAATTGAGTAGCCCATGACACTGTAATGCATTACCCATAAATAAATGTTGCTTGTTAAATCAGTTTCCCCGTTGTTTTTAGCTGTATGGCTGTGACAGCTCTAGTATTTTTATTCCTCAGCATAATGGTGGGACTGTCCTGTTTAACTGAACCTAACCTAACCGAGTTTAACTATTTAACCAAACCTAACCTAACCTAAAGTCAGAAAAATACTTAAAAATAAACTGGAGGAATATGAATTGCTAAGGTCTCTCTGATGAAAGTTAAACGTACATTTAGTTCTCATTCTTTTGTTTGTTTTTGTGCTTAACGTGAAAGAGAGACCATTGATGCAAACAGTAATATATCCCATTAACCCCTTAATAACCTCCGACATTGAACAACCTTTTACAGTGCCGATGTCAGGTATGTTAAGTTAGTGTGAGCTATAAATAAAACTGAACAATTATGGGGAGGGAACGAAGGTCACTGGTATGTTTGCATGACCACGCTACGATTCCAAGCAGTTAGGCGGTCGGTTAATCTCAGATGTTTTCGCCCATTTGGTAAATACACCGTAACTTTATCAATCTTTCCATGACTCACAGCGAATCATAGCATGGGTTTAGGAAGCTAAATAACACATTGCTAGGCGAGCCAGACGATTATCTTCCCATCTTTAAGAAAAATAAATTGATTTCAGAAGAATGGAAGAACTTTACGTACTCAGAGAGGGATTTAATTTCTTCCATTTTCTTATAAGATGTGAAAATAATCATCTGGTGCACCTAGAAATGTGTTATTTAGCTTCCTAAACCCATGCTATGATTCGCTGTGATTGACTGGAGAATTAATAAAATTACAGTGCATTTACCAAATGGGCGAAAACATCTGAGATTAACTGACCCCCTGACTGCTTGGAATCGTAGCTAGAGTCGTGTAATCATACCAGTGACCTTCATTCCATTCTCATAATTGTTCACAGTTTTTCCATAGCTCACTAACTCGACACTGGTACTGTAAAGGGTTGTTCAATGTCGGAGGTTATTAAGGGGTTCATGGAATACATTACTGTTTCCATCAGTACTCTCCTTTCACATGTAAACAAAAAAAAAAATGAACAAAAGAGTGAGTGCTAAATGTAAGTTATAACTTTCATCAGAAAGACCTTACCAATTCAGATCCCTTTACTTTATTTTATGCAATTTTCCGACTATTTTATTTTGTTTGGAAAAAGTACTGTATACAGTACTCACTCCAAACATATTTGTAATAATATAAGTAGTGATGAGTTCACCAATACAAGTGATGTACTGAGCTGGTAGGTAATATTCCGTATCATTTCGGCCATCCAGGAAGTGTTACCTGACTTGTATGCCTACTGTGTCATTACACTTGTATATGTTCACTAATATATATATATATATATATATATATATATATATATATATATACTGTATTTCAGATTCAGGTATAGTACTGTATTGATTGCAGTATTGTAGAGTATACAGTACTCTCTCCAAACACAGTTGTAATACCGTACCGTAAGTGGTGATGAGTGTTCACCAATATATTTAAGGTACTGAGTGGGTAGGTTTTTGATTATTCGGCAAATCTAATTTCTCGGCATCATCCTGGTCCCATAGATGCCGAATAATGGGACTTGTACTGTACAAGGTAGGGTAGTGGATGTTGGAGTGGCCCTGGTGAGAGAGGACAGTGTTTGGAAACTCCCTGTACTGTTGTTTGCAGATGATACTGTGTTGTTGAGTGAAGACGAAGGGGAGCTGCAAGGCTTGGTGGATGAGTTTGAGAGAGTGTGTAAGAAATGGAATCTAAAGGTGAATGTAGGGAAGAGTAAAGTGATGGTCTTTGAGAGAGGTGAAGTTAGTGAATGTACAGCGAGGTTGGATGGTGAGGAATTGGAAAATGTGAGTACGTTTAAGTACTTGGGTAGTGTGATGAGTAAGGATGGAGGTTTGGAGGGTGAAGTGCTTGAAAGGGTACAGCAGGGAAGAAAGGTTGCTGGTTCTTTGAAAGCAGTGATAAGAAACAGGGAAGTGAGCATGGAAGTGAAAAAGTTACTACATGACAGTATTGTGATACCAACTCTAACGTACGGAAGTGAAGCTTGGACATTGTTGGAAGGACACAAATCAAGAGTGAAAGCAGTGGAAATGAGTTATTTAAGAGGAGCCTGTGGAGTCACGTGGAGAGACAGGCTGACGAATGATGATATAAAGAAGTGTTGTGGTGCGGATGTGGATGTGATAGGAAGTGTTATGAGGAACACACTGAGGTGGTTTGGCCATGTGGAGAGGATGGAGGGTGAAAGACTGACGAAGAGAGTGTATGTGAGTAAGGTGGAGGGAGGAAGAGGGAGGGGGAGACCGAGGATGAGATGGAGAGGTATATGAGAGAGGGGGGTGTGAGTTGGGAGCAGGGCAGTGAAATGGCGGGGGACAGGGCGACTTGGAGGCGATTTGTTTGTGGCCACCCCAAACGGGATTGAGGCATCTGGCAATAGATAGATAGATTTATTTTGAGTACAAAAAATGTATCAGCATTGTAAACTGATATTAATACAAAATAAAAGTCCGTCAAGGTGAGCTGTTAAGAGGCTAAACACTGCTGCTACCTTTAAGAAATTTTCACTCTGAATCCTGATTTTCTATTAATAATTATATTAAACACAAATTTTTGACTGAATTTCAAATAATTAGCAGTGCAAACCTATATGGTGATAAAGATTTAAATATTTTCCTATTAAAATTGCTGATTCAGATCGAGATCACATTCAATGTTTGCATGTTTGTATCTCGGTCAGCTGATGAGTGGTTGGCCCACCTTGTGGTGTTCCATTCCTTGTTCATTTTCCTCAGTTTTCTGATCTTCTTCTATCATACCCTCCACATTCTCGTCAACAACTGTCTAACCAACCATTCTCAGGGTTGTAGCTAGCAAAATACCACTATTGTGTTAGTTATTATTATTGTTATTGTGTCAGTTATTATTACTTTACGTACTGTGTATGTTAGTTATGCTGGTAAACGTAGCCTACATTCCAGAATGCTCTATAGCCTACATTCCAGAATGCTCTATAGCCTACATTCCAGAATGCTCTAAAACATCAGAATAACTGCTGGACAATATTGGAGAATTTGGACAAAGTATGGTAATAGTCTGGCAAATGGTATGTGGAGCCGTACTTTTGCGATTTCCGGACGTTGGGGTTCCCGGACTGGTCTCTCCCCCTTTTAGTCAGGGAAATATGAGGGTCGAGTGTACAGCAATACCCCGATATACGACACCCAAGGATGTGATACCCCGCCTTACCGATGGGGGTACAAATACCACCAAAGCCCTTTACATGATGGCCGCGCCCCGGTTTAAGGATGGGCCCTCCGACGTCGTATCCACAGGCGATAGGCTGTAATTTTGAATTGGAAGAAGTTCAGGGAGCTCTTGCCTCTCCTGACATTGAGAGGGCTCTCCCTACGTGCTAAGGGGTCTTTGTATGCAGCATGTGTTAGGAGTGTAATGCTGTATGGCAGTGAGACCTGGGCAGTGAAGGAGGAAGATATTCGCCGGCTCAGACGTACAGAAATGACAATGATTAGGTGGATGTGCAGTGCGTCCCTGTGTCCAAGGCCTGGAGGGGCTGGGTTTACAATGGAAGAGTTGAGAGGTAGGATGGGACTGGAGTGTATTGGTGTTGTGATAAGGAGAGGTAGATTGAGGTGGTTTGGACATGTGGAGAGGATGGGGGATGATAATTGGGTGAGAATGGTGAGAAGTGTTAATATTGGGGGTGGGGTTATGAGGGGTAGACCAAGAAAGACATGGGATGAGGTCATTAAGTGTGACCTTAGGGTTAAGGGACTGAACAGGGAGGCTGCAATGGATCGTGCAGCGTGGAGAGCCGCCATTAGGTGACCAAGGCCGACACATGCAAGCATGTTGGAGCCTTTAAAAATGAAAACGAAAATGAAACACGTTCCCACAGCCAGCTGAGCCCGCCCGCCTCCCAGGATGCGCAGAAACGCTCACTCAGGCCCCACAGCCACTGCTCACCCTGCGCTCACCCATCTCATTCTTCTCGCACCAGCCATCTCAGAATGAGGAATTCTCTTATATTCGCCCACCATGCATCATGCTGCGTCACCAACGTTGTGCAAGCCACTATCGTAGTGCATCAGAACTATGTAAGAGCAGTGCCATGAGTAGAGCAATGATACTAATCGTGTGTGGAGTGCGATTTTATGTTAATTTTGGCCTAAAGCAGTGCGATCATGTCTGGTAAGGGTGCTGCACATGGTGGGACTAATTGTGGTGCTAGTGGAGGCCCTAGTTGGGGTGGTAAGCAGCCTGCAAGTGTTGGTGCTTGTGATGTTCCCGTGAAGCGTGTGTGTAAATCTATTTCACTAGAAGTCAAGCTAGATATTCTTAAGCGCCATGACGAAGACCAAGGTGCATGTGCTATCACTTCGGCTCTCCACCTGGCCCAGTCGACTGTCTCCACCATCATCAAAAAGAAGGAGGCCATTAAGGCTACTGCTGGGGAGGTTGCAACCTTATCCGCCTCCTGTTTCACCTGCCAGAGACAGCCTGCGATGGAGGAGCTGCAGCGGATGCTGTGCACGTGGGTGGAGGATCAGAACCGGCGGAAAGCACCCATGAGTCAGGAAATTACTTGCACTAAGGCTCTCTCGCTAAGGGAGGAAATCAAGATGAGGCAGGATCTTGATGCTAGCGAGACCTTCAAGGCAAGCCATGGGTGGTTTTACCGGTTCAAGAGTCGAGCTAATCTCCACCATGTGAAGATGTACAGTGAGGCGGTGAGTGCAGATACGGTGACAGTGGCAGCATTTCCTCACAAACTGAAACGCATCATTGCAGAGGGTGACTACAGTGTGAAGCAGGTCTTGAATTTTGACGAGACTGGGCTCTTTTGGAAGAGAGTGTCCTCCAAGAAATATCTTGCAACAGAGGAAAAGTCTACACCAGTGTTCAAGGCCTTGAAGGACTGGCTTACACTCCTGCTGGGGGGCAATGCAGAGGGTGACCTCAAGTTGAAGTCGCTCCTTGTCTACCACTCCGAGAACCCCAGGACTTTGGAGGGGTATGTTAAAGAAAACCTTGGGGTGATTTGGAAGTCCAACAAGAAGGCCTGGCTGACTTCCAATATCTGTTCATCAATTTCCACACGTACCTCTCTTATGTCCTAAAGAGGTATGCCTCCAAGGAGAATTAGACGAACAGATTTCTCATGGTGGTAGACAACTTGCCTAGCTACCCTCCCACGATGAAGGAATGGGCAAGCAACATAGAAGTGATGTTCCTGTCCCCCAACACCACATCCTTGTTACAACCCATGGACCAGGGGGTGATCGCTGCATTCAAAGCGTATTACCTCTGCCGCTCTATGCAGCAGTTGGTGAAGGCCTATGACTGTGATGCAGAAAAGGGATCAAGATGCAACAGTGTGATGAAGAGCCAGAGGTTGAAGGAAGCCAGTAGAGTTAATGAGACAAAAAGCCTTTGACTCCACCCTATCGAGAAGAGCTGTATGTGGGAAGCCTCTTCACAAATGAGAGTTGTACCCTACATAGGGGTGAATAAAACCCATGAATAAAGTCAACAATTGTGCAGGGGTAAAGAAAGTACGGAGTCGACTTAGCATACCTAATCTCTTGGAAACAAATTTTACAAGAGATGTAATATGATCTTTCCAAGATAAGTCCTGAGTGAATGAAACCCCAAACATGTTCAAGGATGATGCAGGATTGAGCTGGATATTATTAAACATTAGTGGGTACTACTGTGGAAGATTTTATTGGGTTGATAGGTGTAAAAACTGAGGGTTTAATGCATTAAAAACAAAAAGATTACTTTTACCCCACAGATACGAGCCAAGTCAGACATCAAGTGTGCCACAGCATCATCCCTTGTTTGTGGCAGCAGTAGTTGTTCCCTAGGCAGTCTAGCATCTTGGACAGGCCTCAGCGACAGAGTCATCCAGCCTCTTCTGATAATCAAGAGGGCTGAATGATGCCCACATCTCAGACTAGCCAGGTGGACCCTGTCCTCACAAGGGAGGTAGGATTTAGAAGGGTGGATATCAAGAGGTCATGCATGAAGCTGTGTGTTGTCTTCTAGTGACTGAATGGAGCAGCAAGAGATTTGAGTATGGATATGCTTCTGGAAGCTGGTCTGAGGCAGGCGAGGGAGGATAGATGACAGTATTTGTGTATGATATCGTGTGCTGGGTGTTGTTTTCATGTTCCTTGGTGTGTGTGGATGTGCTGCCATGTAGTATAATGGATGGTATGGGTTTGTACAGGCTGCGGTGAGAATTTGGGTGCCTCTCATGTCTAGGTGATCCTTGACTTTCAGGACTTTGGTTTCTTGGTGTACGTTGGTCTGTGGGTGTAGTAGCTGTGCAGCCTGTGATTATTTTTAGGGTCTTGTTCTGTATGGTCTGTAGAGTGCTGTAGTGTGTTTTAGTGAGGTTAGAAGCCCAAGCAGGGCTTGTATAATTCATCACTGAATGTATATATTGTTTGTATACTGTGGTGGTGGTTTCTTTGTCGTGTCCAAATGTTGTATGGGTAAGTGACCTCAAGGCACTGAAACTTGGTATTAATTTATCTTTAAAGTTTGTGATGTGTTGTTTAAATGACACTGATGTATCGCGTTACACCAAGGATTATGGGGGGGGGGGGGAGATAGGGGAGTGTTGTTCATAGTGAGGTGTGGAATGTGACTATGTTCTGCTGTCCAGTTTGTGAGAAGGGTCACTGTAGATATGGCCGGGGCTATTGTAAGCCTGTTTGTGGTGAATCATTCATGTAGTGTGTTGAGGTAAGGTTGGATTTTTACCCCAGTCAGAGATACGAGCCAAGTCAGACATTAGGTGTGCCACAGCCTCATCCCTTGTTTGTTGAAGTAAATGCTGAGATGGACATTGTGGGAACCAAATGGAAAGGTGAAGGGTGGTATCATCAGCGTACGAGAGAATAGGGTTAGATGAATAAAAGGAAGAGAGTTGGCGATAGGACAGAGCCCTGAAGAACAGTGGTGTTCTTCACAACTGTTGACAGATCTAGGAGAAGAACAATGATTGTCTACAACAGGGGCTATAGAATGACCATAAAGGAAGCTACAGATGAAGGCACAGATAGAATGATAGAAACTGTAAGAGGGCAGTTTGGAAATTAAAGATTTATGCCAGACTTGATCAAAAGCCTTTGAGATGTCAAGTGCAATGGCAAAGCTTTTGCCAAAGTCCCACAAGGAGGATGACCAGAAGTCTGAATGGTAGGTGAGAAGATCACCAGTGAAGCACCCCTGACGGAATCCATACTGACGATCAGAAAGACAGTTGTGATAGGATAGATTATTATTATTATTATTTTTTTTTAAAGAACAGACTGGAAAGCTTTTGCAACACAGTATGTTAAAGCTACTGGGCAATAGTTAGAGGGTTGGGAATGGCCACCCTTCTTTTAGACAGGCAGGATGATAGCAAATTTCCAGCAAGAAGGAAAGGTATAAGTTGACAGACAAAGATGAAAGAGGTTACCTTGGCAGGGAGTAAGCACAGAAGCACAGTTCTTGAGGACAACAGGAGGGATTCCGTATGGCCCACATGCCTTGTTAGTAATGAGGCCAGTGATGGAAGAAAATATATCAACTGAAGAAATTTTAATGTCAGCCATGATGAGGTCTGAGGGGGAAGTGATGGAGGAACAGCACTGAAACTGCCTAAGGTTGAATTCAAGGAGAAAGTCTGTGCGAAGAGGTCTGCTTTATCAGTAGAAGAAATAGCTACAGAGCCATCATAGTGGAAAAGAGGAGGGAAGAATGATGAGGTAAAGTTGTTAGAAAGATTTTTGGCAAGGTGCCAGAAAGAGCGGGAAGAATTCGAGTTGGAGAGTTCAGTGCATTTAGTATGAATGAAAATTATTGTTTGCAGACCGAGGAACAGACTCAGCATGATTCTGGGAAGAAACATAAAAGAGATGAGGTTCAGGACTAGGTCAGCTCCAATGTCTTTTGTAGGCCTTCCCCTTGTTGTGGACAGCATTAGAACAGATGTAATTAAACCAAGTTTTTTTTGCATTAGTCATAAGATGAGAGGAAGGATTGTATGCTTCCATGCCTGAAAGAATAACTTCCACAATGTGCAAAGCACACTCAGATGGCTCTTGGCCATGGAAGCAATAATTATTTCAGGGAAAATCGAAGAAGCACTGCCTGAGGACCTCCCAATCAGCAGCTCCAAAGTACCATAACCGATGTTTCTTGGGAGTGTCCATGGTCTTACTGGAATGACTGGACAGGTTAAAGTGATAAAGTTGTGACTGGAGGAGCCCAATGGAGGGGAAAGATTAACAGTGTAAGCAGAAGTATTAATTGTAAGGAAGAGGTCAGGTATGCTGGAACTCTCTCCACAGCAGTCAGGGATATGGGTAGGGTGCTGTACAGACTGCTCTAGGTCATTATGGATAGAAAAGATGTAAGCTTGTTCGCCAGGTGGACCAGTGAAAGAAGAGGAGAGTCAAAGGTTGTGGTGAGCATTGAAATCTCCTACAATGAAGATTTCAGAGAAAGGAGAAACTGATAGGATGTGTTCCATCTTAGACAGGGTTAGGTTAGGTTAGGTTAGGTTACATTAGGTTAGGTTTGACTTGATTGTGCTTGATTATGTTAGGTGTGGTTAGGTTTCATTTGGCTGAGCTGACTTGGTTATGCATGTTTTTTTTTTTTAAGTGTGGTTAGGTTTCACTTGGCTGAGTATGGTTGGATCAGGTTATTTTTGGTTAGGTTAGGTTATATTCTTTGTTAGTTTAGATTAGGTCAGATTAATGTATGAATATATAAGGTTAGGCTTGCAATAATAAATTTCAGTAGATAAAAGTAGGTTTAGGAGGTCTGTCATTATGCTTGATAAACAAACACAGGTGAATCTGGATGAACACTGACTAAAAAACGGGGAAAACAAAATTATCAGTAAACAATAATTTACCAAAAAAAAAAAAAATAATAATAATAATAATATAGAAAACAACCAGGGAGAAGGAGAAGTGAACTGGTATGGTACTTCTGCTGCATAAACTAATTTGAGGAAGTCTGTAACCCTGATTAGCAGGCTTGGTTGTAAACAAAAGCTGGTCACACCAACATCAGCTGTACAGTATACTAATCCCGTGCCTTTAAAATTACTTGAGTTTATTATCCATATTTACAGAAATTTGAGTTTATTATGCAGAAAAATATGCATTACAAAATGTATGGTACAACTGAAAATATTACCATGGGAAATGCACCATCCACTTACTTGATGTAGTGCTGCTTTGAGTGTCTGCCCTTTTCTCTCTTCCTTCCTTCCTCTTCTGTCTTTCTTTCCTTCATTTTTCCCTCTTCCTTCTGCCTACGAGTGACTTTACACCCCCCTCTTCTGTCTTTCTTTCATTCATTCTTTCCTCTTCCTTCTGCCTATGGGTGACCGTACACTGAGTGACAAGCCAAATGATTTCCTGTACACTGGGAAATTATTTACGCTGGGTGGTAACCATATAACCAAAAAGGCACCCCAATCAGATTGAGCCTGTGTAGGTTTATATCCAAGGGGTGGTTGGGGTTTACTGCTCATGTAATGCCACTCAGGGATGAGTGAGGCTGGTCACTCTCATCTTCAATGTCAGGACCAACTTGCCTAGCCCTGGGCTCCTACGCTCCTCATGGGGCAACATAGGACTGGATGATGGATGGATGGAACTGAACCTGATTACTGCTGTTCAAGACTTTCAGGAGTGGCCAACACTTTGTGAAACCCGCCTTCTACCCCAGCTGTGATGGTGTGGGACAATGAAAAATCAGGATTCGAGCCTAAAATATCTTGGCCATGAAAAACAGCTCACTCATGTGATGACATCACGGGGTTCACGTGCCAAGCCAGAGCGTGTGAGTCTCGGGCTCGGTCCCAGCTCAGGCATGTGATAAAGTTGTATTTCAGCCAAAACATGCGCTATGCTGGCAGGAGTGCAGATTTCCATCACACAATGATAACAAAAACCGTTATAACCAAGGAGTCAATGTATCCAGAATATTCATTCTCTACTAAGAGCTGCATCATTTTGTTTGGTTTCGTTTTTGAAGGCTCCAACATGCTTGAATGCATCGGCCTTGATCACCTGATGGCGGCTCTCCAAACTACTCCATCTCTAGCAGCTTCATCATTCAGTCCCCTATCCCTGGGGTCACACTCAATTACCTCGTCCCAGGTCTTTTCGGTCTACCACTTGCTAACACTTCTCACTTTCTGCACCTGAAGATCATCCACTGTCCTCTCCACATGCCAAAACCACCTCACTCTATCTCACCTCATCGCACCACCAATACACTCCAATCCCATCCTACCTCTCAACTCTTCCATCATAAACCTAGCCCCCTCAGGCCTCGCACTCAGGGATGCACTGCACATCCACCTGATCACTGCCACTTCTGTATGTTTGAACCTGCAAATATCCTCTTCCTTTACTGCCCAGGTCTCACTACCATATAGCATTACACTCCTACCACACGCCACATATAAAGATCCCTTAGCATGGAGGAAGAGCCCTCTCAATGTCAGGTGAGGCAACAGCACTCTGAACTTCTTCCAACCACTCCTCACTCTAGCCACAGAGCTCCACCTCCAGCACATAACATGTCACCCAAATAACAAACCTCTCCCACATATTCAAAAGACTCACCAGCAAGTTCAATCCTTTCACCCCTGGCAATCTCCACTAGTATTTCATTATAAAGTGATGCAAAAACATGAAGTTCTGTACAACACTGTACTTAAGTAAATACAGTAAGTATGGTAACAGCTGGCAAAAAGGCATACCTCTCTCATCCTCTTGTAGTCAATAAGGCGAGCATACGCACTGGCTCCAGCAATGATTAATCGGGGCCGGAAGAGCCTGGCATGCTCATGAAGTCTGTCATAGTCAATCTCTCCGGTGGCTGGGTTAAGCTTGTATGGCATAGACTCAAAGTAAATAGAGGTGGCAGAAATCCTTTTGGTATCTGTCATGAAGCCATGGGTCAAACTGTAAAAAAGATGCAATACTTAATCATCCACAAAGACTTTTTCTTGGCAAATTTCAGATTAGCTGGATTAAAAAGAATATAACAGGATTATAATACCACACTACATTATTTGTATGGTGAACCATGAGTTTTGAAGGTTTAAATGATGTGTGAATGTATGTATCAAGCATGGGGCTGAGGCCCAGCCACAGGCCTCAAAGTTGAGGTCGAGGCTTTCAGAAAACCACAAGCTCGAGGCCAAGGTCAACCTGTTTCAATAGGCCTCAAGGTGGCCTTTGAAGGGAGGCCTTGTGAGGCCTAAGCTTTTGTGTATATTTACCTAGTTGTATTTACCTAGTTGTGATATACTGTACAGGAAATGAACTACGCTCATGGGGTCCCACCTCCATTTCTCAATGTCAAATTTTGCTTTGAACTAGTTTAAGTTTTTAGACTGGATGATCTCTTTGTCCAAGCTATTATACAGGTCTATGCATCTATATGGAAAAATATATCTTGATATCCTTCAAGCAACTTGGCTTTTTTAATTTCATTCCATGTCCTCTTGTTACTCTCCCATCTTATGCAAACAGATCTTCTCTGTCAATTTTTTCTACTCCCATAATGGCACTAAACACTGCAATCATGTTGCCCTACTCTCTCTCCTTTCTTCTAAGGAAGGCAGGTCTAGTTTTTCCAGTCTTTCCCTGTACGACACATCTGCCAGGCTATGGACCATCTTGGCTGCTGTCCTTTGTACTCTCTCGATCTTCTTTATATCTTTCTTGTTATGTGGGGACCACACTACTGCCGCATATTCCAACCAGGGGTGGATCATGGCAACAATCAATTTTTTCATCATCTCATCCACATAATGAAATGCTACTCATATGTAAGTCAAGAGATGTCATGACATTATATGTCTCTCTAACTATCTTGTTAATGTGTTTTTCAGGTGATAACTTATCCTGGACCAGCACTCCCAAGTCATTCTCTTGTCTCCCTTTTGTGACTTGTTCATTACCCATGAAATAATTCAGTGATGATCTCTTGTTACTTTTACCCATTTAAAATATTTTACACCTTTTTGCGCTGAATTTCATTTCCCATATCCGGCTCCAATCATGAATCCTAGCCAGGTCTTCCTGCAGTATTTTACAGTCTTCTTCAACTTCTACTCTCTTCATGATCTTCGCATCATCAGCAAACAGACTTGCATAACTGCTCATTCCATCTACCACATTATTTACGTAAACCAGGAACATTACAGGTGCTAACACCAATCACTGTGGGACTCCACTTGTTGCTTCCCTCTATCCAGACATCCTGTCTTTTATTATTATCCTCATTTGTCTGTCTCTCAAGAAGGCTCACATCCACTCTAAGAGGTTCCCCTTCAGTCCTATGAGTTCCAATTTCCACATTAGTTGCTTGTGGGGTACCTTGTCAAAGGCTTTCCCCGTATCTAAATACACAAAATCCACCCAACTCTCTCTTTCCTGTGGTACGTCTCACCCTTGAGTAGAAGCTCAACAAGCTGGAAACACACGACCTTCCACTTCTGAATCCAAACTGACTTTCAGCCAAAATGTCCATCTCCTCCAGATATTTTATCCATCTGTCTTTCAGGATTCTCTTACACAGTTTTGCAACCAAGCTGGTTGGGGACACTGGTCTGTAACTCAGAGGTGCTTCACTGCTCTCTCCCTTACAAACTGGTACCACAGTGGCCCTTTTCCATTCCCGAGACACTTTCCCTTCTTCCAGGGAAAACACAATTAAACCATGAATCTTATCCGTGACTTATTCTCTGCATTCCTTTAGTATCCAATTTGAGATTCCTTCTGGTCCTGTGGCCTTCCTCACATCCTGAGTTTCCAGTCATTTGTACAGTATACTTCTTGCACTTCAACCTTTACATCTTTAACAATATATTTCTAGTCACTCCCTCCTCCGCCACAAAATCACTTTGCCTAGTGAAGTCTGATTGGAAGCATTTGTTCATTACTTCAGCTTGCACGACCACATCTTTATGGACATTTCCTTCTACTTTCAGCTTATTGATTCCTTCTTTTTGTTTCAACTGGTCATTAACAAACCTGTGAAACCATTTAGGTTCTTCTTTACATTTGTCAACTATACTTTTCTCAAAGTTTCTTGCTTCCTCTCTACATATTTTTGTATATTCATTTCTAGTTTTTTTTTACATTTCTCCTTTGCTCCATCATTACTTCTCTTTCTCTATTTGCTCCATGCCTTGCCCCTTTCTTTTTCTGCTACCATACACCTTTTGCTGAACCAGTCATTCCTCCAGTTCTCTTTCCCACTAACTTCTGGCACATACTTTTCCACACCTGTATTACAGAAGTCTAGAAAGATATCCCACTTCTGTATCTCTCTTGTTTCCCAGAATTCTTCCCAATCCACTTCTTTGAAAAATTTTCTCAATCCTATGAGGTTTGATTTCCCAAAGCTGTATCTTCCATGCCTGTATAGCTCATCTTGTCTCCCCATTTCTTTCTATCGTTTGGAACTCCATCACTACACAATCGTTTTTCTTACAGGACACAAATATTTCACAGATTCAATTGCATCAGGTTGTTTGGTTAGAATCAAATCTAGTCTTGCTGGTGTGTCATACCCTCAAAATCTTGTCTCTGTGACCCACTGGGTCATTACGTTACCCATTCCTACATTTAACAGTATACTGTACCATTAATCTTCACTATTTCCTAAGTCCCACTCTTCCCAGTTTACCTCTTTACTATTTCAGTCCCCCATCAGGATTATATTGTTGCTTTTCTCAATCACTTTCTGTAGGTCTCTAACCATGACTCTTGATAGTCCTCCTCATTCTACATCCTTGTCTACGGGGGGACATATGCTACTGTGATGTCTCTCTTGCCTTTCCCCCTGGTTTCTGTTACCATGTTTATCTATCTATCAATTGCCAAATGCCTTAATCACGTAAGGGGTGGCCACAAACAAATCGCCTCCATGTCGCCCTGTCCCACGCCATTTCACTGCCCTGCTCCCAGCTCACATCCCCCTCTCTCATATACGTCTCCACTCCAACCCTCCATCTCATCCTTGGCCTTCCTCTCCCTCTCTCCCCCTCCACCTCACTCAAATCTACTCTCCTCATCAGTCTCTTGCTCTCCATCCTCTCCACATGGCCAAACCACATCAATGTGTTTCTCCTAATGCTTCCTATCACATCCATATCCACACCACAACACTCCTTCACCTCCTCATTTGTCAGTCTGTCTCTCCATGTGACTTTACAGACTCCTCTCACATTACTCATTTCCACTGCTCTCACTCTTGACTTCTGTCCCTACAACAAGGACCAAGCTTCACTTCCATATGTTGCAGTTGGTATCACAGTAGTGTCATGTTGTAGCTTTTTCACTTCTATGTTCACTTCCCTGTTTCTTATCACTGCTTTCAAGGAACCACTAAATTTTCTTAACTGTTGTACCCTTTCAAGCTCTTCACCCTCTAAACTTTCATCCTTACTCATCACACTACCGAAGCACTTAAACGGACTCACATTTTCCATTTCCTCCTCATCCAACCTCACTGTACGTTCATTGACTACACTTCTCTCGAAGACCATACCTTTACTCTTCCCTACATTCACCTTCAGATTCCGTTTCTTACACAGTCTCCCAAACTCATCCACCAAGCCTTGCAGCTCCCCTTCAACTTCACTTAACAACACAGTATCATGGGCAAACAACTGTACAGGGAGTTTCTAAACACTGCCCTCTCCCCTTAGGGCCACTCCAACATCCACTGCCCTACCTTGTACCTCTTTTATAAAACCATCCATATACAGACAACAACCATGGAGACATGACACATCCCTGTTTCAATCCAACCTTCACATTAAAAAATTCACTCAGTTCACTATCCACGTGCACTGCAGCCTTAGTACCCTCATCCATACTATTCAAGGCATTCAACAACTTTCCATTGACTCCATATATTCTTAATACTTTCCACAATCCTTGTCTATTCACCCTGTCATATGCTTTCTCCAAATCCATGAAGGCCGCACACAACTTCTGTCCCTTCTCTAGAAACTTTTCCACTAAAGATCTAAGAATGAATATCTGATCTACACAACTTCTTCCCTTCCTAAAGCCTCCCTGTTCTTCTCCAACTAATTCCTCTGTTATTTCCCAAACTCTGTCAACATGCATCCTACCATAAACTTGTCCTATTACACTAAGAAGACAAATGCCCCTATGATTACCACACACTTCTTTTTCCCCTTTTCCTTTGTACAGGGGAATATTTATACCTGATTTCCAATCCTCCAAGGCTCTACCTTCCTCCAAGGCCAATCTACACATCTTCCACATCCATCCTACTACTATCTCTCCCCTATACTTCAGCATTTCACCACAAACTCCATCAATCCCATTTTACCTTTCTTCATTGCTTCCACAACTTCCATCCTACTGATTTCTTCCTCTCTTCTCACATCGTTCCGTCTCCCAGCCATTCTCCAGCCAGTTACTCTCGCATTACTTTCATTCCCTATGTTCAACAATTTGTTAAAGTGTTCTCTCCATCTGCTCACTTTTTCTCCCTACTTCACTAGTAATGTACCATTTTTATCTTTTACTCCCTGACTAAATTCACTGCTACCCTGTCTAACTTTCATTACCTCTTTCCAGAACATTTTTATATTCCCTCCACTATACACTCAAATTATTTCTGAACTCCTCATCCACTCTCTTCTTTCTCTTACTAATCTTTTCACCCCTTGCTTCCTCTCTACATATAACTCACTCTTCCGTCTTTCAACTTCTTCCACGCCCCTGTTTCTCATTCACTCACCATATCCTTTCTTCTTTTGTGCAACAGCCTGTTCATTCCCCCTTTCACCTTCTCTTCACCCCACACACCACCTCACATGCTGCACAGATTTCTTTTGTGAATATCTTGCACACACACTTTCCACATCCCACATCTGCTCCAATCCATATTTACCCAATCCCTCCTCCAATTCACTCTTATATTCTGCCTTTTTTCCATCCTCTTGTAATCTTTCCACCCTCCTTGGATGAACTACTTCATCCTGTCCTCCTCTTCTTCTATGTCTCCATTCCATTTGGACCTTCATTCTTACCACCACCAAGAGGTGGTCAGAAAGTCCACTCCCCCAACCTCTATATACTCTTCCATTCATTACACACCTTCTCATCCTATCATCCACACACACATAATCAATCACTGCCTTCCGTTCATTCAGTTCACCACCACCCTTCCCACCACTTGCCAGGTAGACCCATGGATCATTTTGTGCCTGAAGAGGGTATTGGCTATCACCAACCCCCTCACAACACAAATGTCCACTAAAGCACTGCCATTCTCATCCATCTCTGCAGGCACACACCCCACTAACCAACTACTCCATCCACTTTCACATTCCCTACTTTTCCATTCATACCTCCAATCAAAAACACACTCTCATTCCTTTCAAACTTTTCCATGCACGCTTCCACAATTGTCCAGAACTCTTCTCTCACTCTGTTTGCACAATCTTGCGTTGGCGCACACACACACACACACACACACACAATCGCCCATACTTGTAGTCCAACTTTCAATCTTACCCGGAGAATACTCGAGCCAACTGATCCATACTCTCTTATGCTCTCCTTTCATCTGTTACTCAAAATAATACACACTCTCTCTTTTGCCCTTTCATTCTCACCTTTCTCCCGTGCATATACCCCATCCATACTCCCATTCTCTCACACTCTCACCTCTCCATTTAGTTTCTGTTAATCCACATACATTCACTTCCGTACAGTCAAGCACCGGAACAATCTCTCTTTCTTTCACCTCATCATTTGCCCCTCTTACATTCCATGTAGCTATCCGTACCATGTCCTTTGTTCGGTCCTTAGTCATCACCTTTTGGTCAGTTCTGGTCCATGACTTCTTGTTCATATTTTTAGTTAGCTGTTTTCTAGGGAGGGGCACTGACCCTCCGCCAACCGACATGTTGTCATGTAGGGAACACGTGTTGTTTCTTTCCATCTCTTCTCCACATTTTGTATTTCCCCTCTCCCATTTGGATTTCAATATTCTCTCTTAGCTTGGTGTTTACGAAGAACATAGTGTCTGGCTCATTTACCCTCAAGAAATTGTCTATTTCTAGCCTTGCTGAGATTAGACCATCTACATTAGCATATGCAGCTTTCAATCTTTTTGCATTATTTTTATTCTGTCCTTCTCTCTCCCTCTCTCCTTTGGCACCAATTCCTCAATTTCTGATCCATAACTCTCCAACAAAACTCTGTCTTCTCTTCCTCCGTTCTCTGGTTGCTGTTTTCCTTCACTTCCTTAACAAGTTCCTTTATGTTAGCTCTCTCTTCCTCATTTGCATCTCTCCTTATTCAGATATTTTTTAATCCTTCCTTATCTGCTAATTTCCAAGCCTTGTTGATTATTTCATTTACCGTGACCTGAGATCAAAATTTTACTTTGAGGAACCTTGCCCCTCCCTCCAAATATTTTTCCAGTCTAAACACTTCAATCTGCTCCTGGGTTTCGTCCTTTCCTTTCATAACTATTGACACTATTTCCTTTGCCCTTCTCGGTTCTTCCCTTTTCTATTTCTGACCTCAATGACATCGGCTTTTCTTTCAAACCTGAGATAATCATGCACTTTTTCTTGTCTGCTGCATCACTGACAAGTGACTCTTTACTTTTTAGTACCTTCACCACTTCCTTCTACACCTTTTCCTGGTTTTCCTTTTTCTGTTGTTCTAAAATTAACTTAGGCCTTATTTTATCTTCCTGTTTTTTTTCCACTCCTTAAGGTGTTCATCAATTTCCCTGCTATGTTCCTCATGCATCTTAGTTTTAGATTCATACTCATCAAGTTTACATTTCATCTTGGATATAAAGAACCGTTGTGTTGTGGATGTGGATGTGATAGGATGCGTTAGGAGGAACGGAGGGTAAGAGACTGACGAGGAGAGTGTATGTATTTACCTATTTGTAGTATACAGGAATTGAGCAATGCTCGTGTTGTCCTGTCTCCATATCCACATTTATCAAGTCTACCTTTACACACATGAATGTTTTTCTCATGCACCACCTCTTTGTCTAAGTCGTTCCAAATATTTAAGTATTTACCTAATATACCTAATTGTGATATACACGGAATGTACTATGCTCGTGGGTTTCCGTCGCTGTTTCTCAATAAGTCGAATTTAACTTTAAACTCGTTTCAGTTTTTAGACTGGACGATCTCTTTGTCCCGGCTATTCCATAAGTCTGTACTTCTGTAAGGAAAGCTATATTTCTTGATATCCTTCAAGCAGCTTGACTTTTTCAATTTCATTCCATGTCCTCTTGTTGCTCTCTTATCCCATACAAACAGATCTTCTTTGTCAATTTTATCTACTCCCACCATGGTCCTGAACACTGTAATCATGTCTCCCCTCTTTCTCCTTTCCTCTAACGAAGGCAAATCCAGTTTTTCCAGCCTCTCTCTGTATGACAGGTCTGTCAGACTGGGGACCATCTTGGTTGCTGTTCTTTGTATTCTCTCAATCTTGTTTATATCTTTCTTTTTGTGTGGGGACCACACTACCGCTGCATATTCTAACCTGGGGTGAGGTGGAAGGGGGGAGAGAGAGGGGGAGGCCGAGGATGAGATGGAGGGATGGAGTGGAGAGGTATATGGAGAGAGGAGGGTGTGAGTTGGGAGCAGGGCAGTGAAATGGCGGGGCACAGGACGAAGTGGAGGAGATTCGTTTGTGGCCACCCCATGCGGGATTAAGGCGTCTGGCGATAGATTGATAGACTTTTCCATAAATATGTTTGCATTTCTCAGTATTTCCTCCACAGTGTTTACATTCTGGAAGGTTACTTTCAGAGTCCTTGATTTATTTCTCTCATATTTCCCTAGCCTTTTGTGTTCCTCTATGTTTTTACCACAGATTTTCTCTGACACTTCCTTCAATATGTTCATTACATTTGTCATCTTCTTTTTGTCTCTCAAAATCTTGTTACTATTTCTTCCTCCTCTATACCAGTGATTACTATAAATTTGTTGATGTCTGCTGAATCTTTGACCAATTTTGGATTGTTCTGAATTATTTTCTTCACTTCCTTTTTAATGCTCTTTTCTTCAGCTCTTGTTTCTAAGTCTTTCTTTACTTTTACCATTTCAGCATATGTGGTTTTCACATCATTTTTGTAGCTTTGCATCGCTTCATTTACCTGGGTTATATTCTCCTCAAAATCATTGCTATGATCTACCAGAGTGCTTGCCTGCCTTATTGTCTCTGTATCATTTCTGAACTCTTCCATAATACTCTCATGGTTGACAACTGTGCTTGCCATTTCACTAATCTTCCTTCTAAGTGTACCCACCTCAACTGATAATTCATCTCTTGTTGTGTCTTTCTTATTAATCTCCTTTACTTAATTTTCATTTTTTCCTTTTGCATGTGCAACTACTACTTAATTTCATCTATTTCACTCTGAAATGCCTTCTCTAATCTGCACACTCGTTCTACCAGCTTATTATGCGTCTCCATTTCCACCAGTTCCTGGCAGAAATCATCATCCCGCTTTCTAACTTTGTCCTTTTTCTTTTAACTCCTTCCAAAGTTGATTTGCTAAAGATGGTGGTCATCTTCTGGTACTAACAGAAAACTTCTACTTAAGGTTTTGCATTCCTCTACGTCACAGACTAAACAGTCAACACTGAAACAGCTGATCTGCTCGTTCGGCACTTCTGCCTACTTCGTTGTATTGTGTTATTGGAACAACATTTTTACTTAAACTTCCTCTTTTATATTAGAATGCTATTTAGTTGGACCTAGTACAGAGCCTGTCTCATATAAAGATACTTTTTAGGTATGGCCATTTGAGCACTGAGATTGGCCTGGTGCAGAGCAATGCGCAGGCACGACATCTCACTTTCCCGTCTAGTGTGTGTGTGTGTGTGTGTGTGTGTGTGTGTGTGTGTGTGTGTGTACATACGTAGTTGTATTTACCTAGTTGTGATATACAGGAAATGAACTACACTCATGGGGTCCCGTTTCTGTTTCTCAGTAAGTCAAACTTTGCTTTGAATTCATTTAAGTTTTTAGACTAGACGATCACTTTGTCCAGGGTATTCCGCAGGTCTATGTATCCGTATGGAAAACTATATTTCTTAATATCCTTCATGCAATGTGGCATTTTTAGTTTCATTCCATGTCCTATTGTTGCTCTCAGATCCCATACAAACAGATCTTTTTTGTCAATTTTTTCTACTCCCACCCTGGCTTTGAACACTGGAATCATGTTGCCCCTCTCTCTCTCCTTTCTTCTAAGGAAGGCAGGTCAAGTTTTTCCAACCTTTCCCTGTATGACAGATCTGCCAGGCCAGGGACCATCTTGGCTGCTGTACTTTGTATTCACTCGATCTTTTTATACCGGGTATATTTCTTTTTATGTGGGGACCACACTACAGCTGCATATTCCAACCTGCAGCAGATCATGGTCAGTATCAATTTTTTCATCATCTCATGCATGTAATGAAATGCTACTCTTCTGTTAGTCAAACAACTATACATCTCTCTACTTATCTTGCTAATGTGTTTTTCAGATGACAAATTATCCTGGACCAGCACTCCCAAATCCTTCTCTTCTCTCGCTTTTTTATTGGTTCATTACCCATCAAACAATTCAGTGATGATCCCTTGGTACTTTTACATACAGGTAAGCCCTTAATTCACGCGAGGGTTAGGTTCCCAGACCCTTCGCGTATGTGGTAAATTCGTGTATATGTTCTGCCCTTGTGTGCACATAATTACGCATGTCTATTAAGTATATTACATCTGAATAATACTGTTTATGCACTACATACACTACATAAACTAGCATAAAGTATGAAAAACAACAAAAATGTAAGAAATTTAACACTGAAACCTGACAAGCACAGGCGTAGGTGGAGACACTTCAGCAGCCTGGTGCACAAGCCCTCACTGCCTCCCACATGCTACATTCTGCCTTCTTTATTGTATGAACAGTTGACTCATTCACCCCAAACATGCGGTTCCAAGACAATTTACAGGTTCCAAGACAATTCACAGGCGTAGGTGGAGACATTTTAGCAGTCTGGAGCACTAGCCCTCACTGTCTTCCGTATGCTGTTCTCCTTCTTTATTGTATGAACAGTTGACTCACCCCAAACATACGGTTCTGAGACAATTCACCATCAAGTCTATTCACCGTCAAAACATGGACAATTCCCCGTCATTCTATTAATATACTTATTATTGATTAATTAATACTTTAATAACTAATTTTCAAGGGGATTTTATAACTCATATAAGTAAAAAACTAGTGTACTGTACTTGCTAAAAAAACTGGTATGTAAATAAATGACGAGGAATCGTCCTGACGGAGAATTGTCACCGACATTCCTCCCTGAAGTTTGTCCAACACTTTTAACTTTCTCTGTCAGCAACATCACTTTACTAGTCCGTTTTGGTGTGTTACCACATGCATCACTAGCACTATGCTTAGGCCCCATGTTGGCAGACAAGGCAAGCAATCACCGGAAGGCAGAAAAATAAGCCACAAATAACGATTGGCCAGTCATGCATGGTTCAACCGTCGGATTCAAACTGACTGTGGTGCGTGGTAGACCGACCTCCCACACACATATACACACACACACACATATGTATGCACACGGGCAGCAGGTAGGCATTTTTATATTTTATTTATTTCTCTTGTATACTAAAATTATTTATTTGATTATTATAATTTTGTTTTAATTATTGTACGAAAAATTCGTGGATAACCGAAATCGCGTGAAAAAAGTTCGCGTGAATTAAGGGCTTACCTGTATTTCCAATTTCTTATATCTTTTTGCATTGAATTTCATGTGCCACATCCGGCTCCAATAATGAATCTTACCCAGGTCCTCCTGCTACATTTTACAGTCTTCTTCAACTTCTACTCTCCTCATGATCTTCACACTGTCACCAAAAAGACTTGCATAACTGTTCATTCCATATACCATACTGTTTATGTACTGGTAAATCAGGAACATTATTGGCGTTAACACCGGGCCCTCTGGGACTCCACTTGTTACTTCCCACCATCCAGACATCCTGTCTTTTATTACTGTCCTCATTTGTCTGTCTCTCAAGAAGTCTCTCATCCACTCTAAGAGGTTCCCCTTGAGTCCTCGTATGTGTTCCAATTTCCACATTAGTCACTTGTGGGGTACCTTGTCAAAGACTTCCTCCAAATCTAATTACAATAAATCCTCGTATTTGGAAGCATTTTACTTCGATGCCTCGTTTTTCACGCAAGAAAAAAGTTTCCAAGTTGTCTCACAATTCGATGCTCTCAGCTGGCACCCGACACTCAGCAGACGATGCGTACCGATGCTCAGTCTAGGCACTGTCCATTTTGCTATGCAACAGTTTTCCATGATCTTTATACAGCACGTCCAGCGGGGCAGTAGAAACGCGTGTTTGTTATTGTTTATGATCGTAATGGACGTTCTTCAGCCGCGTCGTGAATACACAGCGGGTCCAGCTGGGCAGTAGACACACATGAGTTTGTTATTGTTTGTGATTTGTAACGTACGATCTTCAGCCGTGTTGTGCTACTATTTTTTAACAAAGAATCATTACTTGTTTCTCATAACACTATTTATTTTTGTTTTAATGGACAAATACCTGAAATGGATGTAAAATAAAGCTTATCCATATTTAAGGAAGGAAAGAATAATAATCATCCAATACAGAGATGGTAGATTCAGCCCACCAATTTTTGTTTCTATTTGACTATATTACAGCCTCTCTTCCTTGTAGCAGTGAGTAAAATAATGTTGTTATAATTTCTCCCTTCCTTTTAGTGACAAAGAGGGCACATAAAATGACCAGGGTTTAGCTGACCTACTTTGATGTCGAAAATTAAATAATCTGGTGAAAAGTGGCAGCTTTTCCTTGATTAGCAACATCAGGAACTAGCCCATCCACTCTCAACACACCTTCACTTGCCACTCAACTCAGTCTCTACTTTATTTCTGTTAGGGATTTTTGGTGTTGCAGCTCTTTATAACAGTTTTAATGTCTTTTCAGGCACATGTTTATTGTGTTATGCTGTTTTAGCACTAGTAAACACTCTTCATTTAATTTTGGGTAGGGCCTGTTTGGTGTTGTAGTACTTTCTGATAGGGTAGGTACGTGTCCTACAGGAACCCTCCTCTATTTTTCCCACTGATTCTTAACTTCACACTTCGACATTTTATGGTTTGCGAGGTTTGGGCGGAACATCCAAGCAGCGAAAAACAAGGATATACTGTACACACAATCCACCCAACTATCTCTTTCCTGCAGCTCAACTACAGCCCTTCAGTAGAAGTTCAACAAGTTGAAAACACACGACTTTCCACTTCTGAATCCAAACTGACTTTCAGCCAAAATGTCCATCCCCTCCAGATATTTTATCCATCTGTCTTTCAGGATTCTCTCGCACAGTTTTGCAACCATGCTGGTCAGGGACACTTGTCTGGATCTCAGAGGTGCTTCACTGTTCCCTCCCTTATAAATTGGTACTAAATTGGCCATCTTCCATTCCCGAGGCACTTTCCCTTCTTCCCAAGAATACACAATTAAACCGTGAATCTTATCTGCCAATTGTACTCTGCATTCCTTTAGTATCCAGTTTGTGATCCTGTCTGGTCCTGGGGCCTTCCTCACATCTTGAGTTTCCAGTCATTTCTATATGATACTTTTTGCACTTCAACCTCTGCATCCTTTAACACTGCATTTCTAGTCACTCCTTCCTCTCCACAAAATCACTTTCTCGAGTGAAGGCTGATTGGAAGCATTTGTTCATTATTTCAGCTTCCATAACTGCATCTTTATAGACATTTCCCTCTACTTTCAGCTTATTGATTCCTTCCTTTTGTTTCAATTTCCCATTAACAAATCTGTAAAACAATTTAAGTTCTTTGTAACATTTGTGAATTATACCTTTTTCAAAGTTTCATTCTTCCTCTCTATGTATTCTTGTATATTCACTTCTAGTTCTTTTATATTCTTCCTTCGTTCTATCACTACTTCCCTTTCTCCATTTGTTCCAAGCTTTATCCCTTACTTTACTTGCTATCATACAGCTTTTGTTGAACCAGTCATTTCTCCAGTTCTCTTTCCCTCTAACTTCCGGCACATATTTTTCCACACCCATATTACAGAAGTCTAGGAAGATATCCCACTTCTTCTGTATCTGTGTTGTTTCCCAGAATTCTCACCAATCCACTTCTTTGAAAAAAATTTTCAATCCTGTAAAGTTTGCTTTCCCAAAGTTGTATCTTCCATGCCTGTATATTGCATCTCGTCTCTGCAATTTCTTCTATCATTTGGAACTCTATCACTACATGATCACTTTCTCCTACAGGACACAGATATTTCAGATTCAATTGCATCAGGTTCTTTGGTTAGAATTAATCTAGACTTGCTGGTGTGTCATACCCCCCTAAATCTTGTCTCTTCTTTGACCTACTGGGTCATTACATTAGCCATTGCTACAATTAATAGTATACTGTCCCCACTGCTCCCAGTTTACCTCTTTCCAACTGAAGTACCCCAGCAGGATTATATTGTTACTTTTCTCAATCACCTTCTGTAGGTATCTAACCATGTCCTGATATTCCTCCTCATTCTATGCCCTTTTCTTGGGGGGAACATATGCTACTTTTTTTTAAGTGAGGCAGAAGGAATCAAAGGCTGAGCTCACAAAACAGCTCCTTCCAAGAAAAAAACAATACAAAAGACAGCCAAATTCATGATCCGTTCATTTCGAGATGCCTGGACACACTGCAACTGGAAGACTTGAGGTCATAGGAAGTAAGAAATACAAACTGAAGTAGACAGTTCCAGAGTTGACCTGTTGCATAAATGAAGAACTGGAAGTAATGGTTAACTCTCGGATTAGAGAGTTGGACAGAAAAGGGATGAGAGTTTGTTGCTACACGAGTGCTACACACCCGTCGTAGAGGTGGAGGGATGCAAGCAGACAGTTCAAAGGAGCAGTGACCATTAAAGTAGCAATAGAAAAGAGATAAAGAGGCAACAGTGAAGCGAAGAGACAGAGGTTGAAGGGAGCCAGTATGAGGAGGAGAGCTGATGAGACGAAAAGCCTTTGCTTCCACCCTATTGAGAAGAGCTGTATGTGGGAAGCCTTCCCACACGACAGCTGTACTCTAATAAAGGGCGAATAAAACCCGTGCGATGTCTCTCTTGTTTTTCTCTTTAGTTTCTATTACAACGTTTATCACTTCAGCCATACCTTCCCCCAGATCCACACTATTCACATTTAGGCTGCTTTTCACTATCATCACTCCTCCCCCCATTTTTTCTTTACTATCTCTTCTCCATAGTTTGTATTTCCTATTACCCATTTGGATATCAGTATTCTCTCTTAGCTTAGCCTCTACAAAGTACATGGTGGCTGGCTCATTTACCCTCAAGAAATAGTCTATTTCTAGGCCTGCTGAGATTCAACCATCTAAATTAGCATATGCCACTTTCAATCTTTTTGCACTGCTTTTTATTCTGTCCTTCTCTCTCCCTCTCTCCTTCGGTACTATTTCCTCAATTTCTGATCCATAACGCTCCAACAGAACTCTGTCTTCTCTTCCTCCATTCTCCGATCATTTTTTTCCTTCGCTTCCTTAACAAGTTACTTTAGCTCTCTCTTCCTCATTTGCATCTCTCCTTATCCAGATATTTTTGAATTATTCCTTTTTTCTGCTAATTTCCAAGCGTTGCTGATTATTTCATTTACCGTGACCTGGGATCGGAATTTTACTTTGAGTGGCCTTGCCCCTCTCTCCACATATTTTCGCAGCCTAAAGACTTCTTCAATCTCCTCTTGGGCTTCGTCCTTTCCTTCCGTAACTACTGACACTATTTTCCTTTGCCTTCTCAGTTCTTCCCTTCTCTTTCTGACCTCACTGTCATTGGTTTTTCTGTCAAACCTGAGATAATCACGCACTTTTTCTTGTCTGCTGCATCACTGACAAGTGATTCTTTACTTTTTAGTACCTTCACCACTTCCTTCTCCACTTTTCCCTGAATTTCCTTTTTCTGTTTTTCGATAATCTCCTTAACCCATAAAGACTGCATTTTTCTGAAACACTGTCTCACCCCAGCTGCAATTCGGGGTCAATTTTTCAACTTTTACCAAGGTAAAATTTTTTCTTACAGAATTGAAGAGCAACTTACCTGAAAATGCTGATCTCAGTCCCCTAGGTCAAACAGTTACTGCAAAATCCACCCATCAAATATTAGTCCCCCATCACTGTAAAACAGGAAAACGTTGATGGAAACTGAATTTCTGCTAAAGAATCTTACCAAAATCATTGAAGTGGCTGGGGGGGGGGGGAGGCCACAGACCTGGTGAGGGGGTGGGATCTTCCTTTCTACCACCTCGTCCCTTAATTCTGATTGGTTAAGAACCATTTACATATTAAAAAGGGCTGGCTTAGTGCTTGGCAGTTTTTGACAGATCTTCTATGATCATCACTCATAGTCATCACTCACAGGACTCTATGTGGCAAACTAGCAAACTGACGATCATCATAGTATTTTAGGGGTTAAGACTTATTTTAACTTCCCGTTGGGTTTTTTCCCACCCCTTATGGTGTTCTTTGATTTCCTTGATATGTTCCTCATGCATCTTAGTTTTAGATTCATACTCGTCAACTTTACATTTCATCTTGTCCGTTTCCTCCTCCAGCCTTATTTTCCCATTTAAGCTGTTTTATTTCACTTGCAGCTGTTTCATTACCAGCTTCTAAGTCAGACACCTTTCTCTCCTGGTCAACACTGCGTGAGCAAACGCTCTCTAACCTATTTCTCAGTTATTTTATCTCCCTCTCCTGTACCGTGGTTCGTTCTTGTAATTCACTAAATATTGCCCATACCTGCTTTAATTCTTGGGCATTCTTCTCAGCCATTTTCTCAATGTTTGTTACTCTTGTTTGGGTCAGTTTAATATTCCTTTGCTTTGGTCACCATTGGAGAACCCTGTGAACTCACTATCACTGGATCTAAATAATGAACTGCTTCTATCTGCCATGGCACAATCGTACAAAATATAAACCATCACTGTGTTTAACTCTCATTTGACCGACCCCTCCGGCTTACTTTCACTCATGTGAGAAGGGACCACCACTCATGCATTCAATTCGTAAATTCACAATAGGCATGCTTCCTTTTTGACGCTGATATTGCGTTATTTTCCCGCGATCTATATTGAGCTCTGCCTCTGACAATGTCCTGTCTATGTGTGTGTGTGTGTGTGTGTGTGTGTGTGTGTGTGTGTGTGTGTGTGTGTGTGTGTGTTCTTACCTTACCTAATTGTTCTTACCCAATTGTATCTTTACAGGAATGAGTCAAGCTCGTACTGTCCCGTGTCTTAAACCATATTTATTGTACATATCCGTAAATTTGTTAATTGTTTGGACACACACTATTTCATTCGGTAGTGCATTCCATTGATCAATTGCTCTGTTTGGGAAACTGAATTTCCTTACGTCTTTATCACCTCTCTTCTTATGCAGTTTTTTGCAGTGTCCTCTTGCTGATGCTTCTCCATATGTTACGTAATCATTTATGTCTATTTTCTCCTTCCCTGATATGCATTTATATAGCATTATCATGTCACCTCTTTTCCTTCTCTCCTGTAGTGTTGGTAGATTCAGTTTATTTATTCTTTCTTCGTAGCTTAGGTCCCTTAAGCTTGGTATCCATCTTGTAGCGGCCCTTTGAACTTTTTCAATCTTGTCTATGTGTTTTTTGAGATGTGGACTCCAGACTACTGATGCATATTCCAGGGTTGGTCTAATGAATGATGTTATTATCCTTCTTAGCATGTCTTCATTTATGTATGTGAATGCTATTCTCATATTTGCATGCAGTGTATACATGTTCCGTACCTTCTCGCTGATGTGGTCAGCCGGAGATAGTCTGTTATTGATAATCACACCTAGGTCCTTCTCTCTTTCTGATGTGTAGAGGGTTTTATTTCCTAACTTATAATCCCAATCAGGTCTTTTTCCACTTTTACCAAACTTGATTACATGACACTTGTCCACATTGAATTCCATTTGCCATGAATTACTCCATTCATGAAGTTTATTTAATTCTTCTTGTAGCTCTTTACAAGAGTCTGTGTTAGTAATTCTCCTTTGTATTTTTGCATCATCTGCAAACATATTCAGATAGCTCTCATTTCCATTGTTACTGTTTATATCATTTATATACACTAAAAACATGATTGGTGCCAGCACTGAACCCTGTGGTACTCCACTAGTCACTTCTTTCCATGATGAGTAGTTTCCTCTTAGTACTGTTCTCATTTCTCTATTTATGAGAAAATCTTGCATCCAACAAAACAGTTTGCCTCGAATTCCTCCTTGATGGTACAGTTTCCATAAAAGTCTTTGGTGTGGTACTGTGTCAAAAGCTTTCTTGAAATCTAAACAGATACTGTCCACCCATCCTTCTCTCTCCTGTATTGTGTTTGTTACTCTGTCATAGTAGTTCAACAAATTAGTAACACATGATTTTCCTTTTCTGAAACCAAACTGTCTTTCTGTTATCATACTGTGTTCTTCTAGATGATTTACCCAAGCTTTTCTTATAAACTTTTCTAAGACCTTGCTTACAACACTGGTCAGTGATACTGGTCAGTAGTTGAGTGGATTTTGTCTATTTCCTTTCTTGAATAACGGGACAATATTTGCTTTCTTCCAAATATCAGGTAGTTTACCTTGACTCAAGGATTTCTTGAAAATTAAAAATAATGGTTTACTTAACTCCTTTGCACATTCTCGTAGTACCCAACATGAAATTTCATCAGGACCACTTGCTTTTCCTCTGTCTAATTTACTTAACTCCTCCTGTATTACTTTTTCTGCTATTTGTATATCTGGTAGTATGTGTGGACATGCGTGGTCCACATAGTCCCTCTCAAAATTTTTTTCTTCTGTAAAAACTAATTGGAAATTCTTATTTAGTGCTTCACAAATATCTTTCTCTTGCATATAAGTGATTCCCTTGTCCGTAATGGATTGTATTATATCTTTTACTTTGGTTTTGCTTCTGATGTAGCTGTAAAACAGCTTTGGTTGATCACTACTTTTATTTATTATATCCTCCTCAAACTGTATTTGGGCTTCCCTCCTTATTCTTATATAATCGTTTCTTGCCTGTTTATAATTATTGTACGCCCTTTCACTATTGTGTCTTCTGTATCTATTCCACAACAAATCTCTTCTTTCTTTTGATTTTTTACATTCTGTATTGAACCATTTCTGTATTTTCTGATCTGCTTCTTTGTGCTGTGGGATGTACTTCTGGACTCCTATTTCATAAAATTCACAGAATTTTTTATATACAGCATTTAAATCTTGTCCTCTAAGTTCATTTTCCCAATTAACTTCTAAGAAATACTTCTTTAGATCTTCATAATTTCCCTTTTTATAGTTTAGGCTCTTTTTGTAACTTTCATTGCTGTTAACTGTCAAATGCTATCCTGAAGTTGTAATTTAGTACTGCATGATCGCTTTTGCCGAGTGAAGGGTGATATAATAAACTGTCAATATCATTTTCTTGCCTAGTAAATATTAGATCTAGCATTGAAGGTACATCGAGTCCTCTTTTTCTGGTGGTTTCCCTCACATGTTGCGTTAGGAAAAACTCTTGCACGAGATCCAGGAGCTTTTGGTCCCAACAGCTTTCTTGGCTAATTTTATCTAGAGTATTCCAATTTATATTTGTATTAAAATCTCCAGTTAGTATAATTTTTTCCGATTTCTCTTCCATTTTATGTAGTAATGATCTTAAACTCTGAATTGTACTCTCTGCCAGGTCCTCATATTCGTCTCTTTCCCATGTGTTTTATCTGGCTGGCATGTACAAATTGGTTACAATTACTTTCCCTTCAGATGTGTTGATCTCTACTGCAATCAGTTCTACTTGTGATGGTATATCTAGTTTTATTTCATTGACTTTTAGATTTTTCTTAGTTAATATTATAATTCCTCCTCCTTTTTTTAATTTTCTGTCTCTTCTCCATATATTGTATTCCTCTAAGTTTAGTATGTAAATGGATATACATGGTGTTAATTTTGTTTCAGTTAGGCATATTATTTGTGGTTCATTTTCTCTGACATAATCATTCATCTCTAGTAATTTAGATACCATTCCATCCACATTTGAATACATCAAGTCACCTTTAGAGGTCTTGTCTTGCTTTTCTCGTATTTCCCTAACCTTTTGTGTTCCTCTATGTCTTTACTACAGATTTCCTCTGATACTTCTTTCAGTAAGCTCATTACATTTGTCATCTCCTTTTTGTCTCTTGTGATCTTGTTTTTTACTTCTTCCTCTTCTATACCAGTGATTACTATAGATTTGTTTATATCTACTGAATCTCTGACTAACTTTGGATTGTTTTGGATTATTCTTTTCACTTCCTGTTTAATGCTTTTTTCCTCCACCCTTGTTTCTAAGTCTTTCTTTATTTTCACCATTTCAGTATACGTGGTTTCCACATCATTTTTGTAGCTTTGCACAGCTTTATTCACCTGTGTTATCTTCTCCTCAATATCACTGCTTTGGTCTATCAGACTGCTTACTTGCCTAATTGTCTCTGTATCATTTTTGAACTCTTCCATAACGCTCTCGTGATTGACTACTGTACTTGCCATTTCACTCATTTTCTTCCTAAGTGTACTCAATTCCACCGTTAGTTCACTGATGGTTGCATCTTTCTTGTTGGCCTCCCTTCCTAGTTTTTCTTCCTTTTGCAAGTGCATCTGCTTCTTTATTTCATCAATTTCATTTTTGAAAGCCATTTCTAGTTTGTGTACACATTCAACCAATCTGTTGTGAGTCTCCACTTCAACCAGTTCTTGGTAGAAATCATCATTTTGCTTTTTACCTTTATCCCTTTTCTTTTCCAAATTTGCTTTACTAAAGTATGTGTCCATTTTGCAATACTAAAAGCACAGAGTACATGTACTTACATTCCCCGTGCAGCTGTAGTCTAAACAAACCTCAGCTGACTGAGCACATTCTTTCGCCCCT